>NC_046164.1:51535700-51783918 GCF_011064425.1 Rattus rattus | reverse complement strand
GGAAGCATCTGGAACACATGGGCACTGGAAAAATTTCCTGAACAAAACACCAATGGCTTATGCTCTAAGATCAAGAATCGACAAATGGGATCTCATAAAACTACAAAGCTTCTGTAAGGCAAAAGACACTGTGGTCAGGACAAAACGGCAACCAACAGATTGGGAAAAGATCTTTACCAATCCTACAACAGATAGAGGCCTTATATCCAAAATATACAAAGAACTCAAAAAGTTAGACCGCAGGGAGACAAAATAACCCTATTAAAAAATGGGGTTCAGAGCTAAACAAAGAATTCACAGCTGAGGAATGCCGAATGGCTGAGAAACACCTAAAGAAATGTTCAACATCTTTAGTCATCAGGGAAATGCAAATCAAAACAACCCTGAGATTTCACCTCACACCAGTGAGAATGGCTAAGATCAAAAACTCAGGTGACAGCAAATGCTGACGAGGATGCGGAGAAAGAGGAACACTTCTCCATTGTTGGTGGGGTTGCAGACTGGTACAACCATTCTGGAAATCAGTCTGGAGGTTCCTCAGAAAATTGGACATTGAACTGCCTGAGGATCCAGCTATACCTCTCTTGGGCATATACCCAAAAAGATGCCCCAACATATAAAAAAAGACACGTGCTCCACTATGTTCATCGCAGCCTTATTTATAATTGCCAGAAGCTGGAAAGAACCCAGATGCCCTTCAACAGAGGAATGGATACAGAAAATGTGGTACATCTACACAATGGAATATTACTCAGCTATCAAAAACAACGAGTTTTTATGAAATTTATAGGCAAATGGTTGGAACTGGAAAATATCATCCTGAGTGAGCTAACCCAATCACAGAAAAGACACATGGTATGCACTCACTGATAAGTGGCTATTAGCCCAAATGCTTGAATTACCTAGATGCCTAGAACAAATGAAACTCAAGACGGATGATCAAAAATGTGAAGGCTTCACTCCTTCTTTAAAAGGGGAACAAGAATACCCTTGGCAGGGAAGAGAGGCAAGATTAAAACAGAGACTGAAGGAACACCCATTCAGAGCCTGCCCCATGTGGCCCTATACATACAGCCATCCAATTAGACAAGATGGATGAAGTAAAAAGTGCAGACCGACAGGAGCCGGATGTAGATCGATCCCTGAGAGACACAGCCAGAATACAGCAAATACAGAGAAATGAATGCCAGCACAAACCACTGAACTGAGAAGGACCCCGTTGAAGGGAATCAGAGAAAAGAACTGGAAGAGCTTGAAGGGCTTTGAGACCCCATATGTACAACAATGCCAAGCAACCAGAGCTTCAGGACTAAGCCACTACCTAAAGACTATACATGGACTGACCCTGGACTCTGACCTCATAGGTAGCAATGAATATTCTAGTAAGAGCACCAGTGGAAGGGAAGCCCTGGGTCCATAACAAGACTGAACCCCAGTGAACTAGACTGTTGGGGGAGGGCGGCAATGGGGGAGGGTGGGGAGGGGAACACCCACAAGGAAGGGGGGGGGAAGGGGATGTTTGCCCGGAAAACGGGAAAGGGAAAAAAACTCGAAAATGTAAATAAAAAATACTCAAGTTAAAAAAAAAAAAAAAAGGACTTTTTATAGATATACATGATCCCTTTTTGTTTCAGGTTTATGTTTGTATGCATATATTAATAAATGCATACAGCATTTCCCCTATCCCATTTTTGTACTCTCAAACTGTACTAACCACTATTCTAGCTTCTGCTTCCATAAGTTTGTAATTTTTTATATTTCACACATAAGCAAGATTATCTTTCATTTGTCTTTCTGTGCCTGACAAGAAAGCCTCTTTCAAAGCTATATAAATGTCTCTGTATACTTTCCTTCAGAAAAAATAAAATTGAGAGTTGATACTATTCTTGAATTCTTTCTAATTTCTAGGAGAAGCAAAATCTGTTCTGTGGCACCAGACTTGTTACTCTGGGAATATTTTTCAAGTGTCTCTTAAAACACATGCATACACCTAGAACAGTTGTTACTAATTGTCAGGCAGCACCTAAGAGGGCTGTCCCCGAAGTGCACACTTTAATGTACCTTTGAGATTTGCAGTCTCATTTTGAACTTTTGAGCTGTCTTCATGGTCAGGCCCATCCTCTCAGAGAAAGAGGTCAGCTGTGTGCACTGGGGTGGAACTGATGGGTTTTACCGCCAATGGCTGCAGAATGGTCCAGTAACAGTTGGAAGCCAGAAGGACAGAAACAGCTGTACCCAAGCTGTTTCTAATTACATCCATCCAATAAAAGCTTGGTTATTTACCATTGGAGTAGGACGCATAATGCTATAACATTTTTCATTCTCCAAAACAATATTGCTAGACTTTTTCTTCCCCTCAGTTTAAAGTAGTAGTTTGAAGAAGGGTCTATATCTTGCCTGATGCGATACACATTTACCTCATAATTCCAAGCTCTTGTAAGAGAGTTGTCTGCTTCTTGAAAAGGGGAACATCATTCCCTAGAGCCCTGCTAAATCTGTGTTGTTGCCCTAGGAAGATGAGTCAGCCAAACCCTCATTTGTCTGTGGCAGCCATGCCAGGTTAACTACGTTTTGAGTTAGTCAGGTGACTGCCACTGATTCAGGTTTCCAGATTACACTGAGGATGCTGCACTAACCCCATTAGTGCTCAGATTGACATTAACAGGTCAATAAAGACCTCATAAAGTCCTTTACATGCTCTGTCAGCTAGCACATAGGAAGACACTGGTAGCTGTTAAACGGGGGCTGGCTGAGTGCAGTTCATTGTCAGAACCTTGTCAGTTTTATGTCCCTAAACAGAAGTGTTACTGTGACACATGGGGAATGTGCTCTTTACAAAGCCCCACTGAGTTAAAATTGCTGCTTGTAATTTCAGCAACAAGAGTTGGGAACCTCTATATGACATAGTGCTTAGTATGACTTGTTTTAGAACCTGACAGACAAGTTGAATTTTATCATTTGTTTCTTACATGAAATGAATGCATATTTCTTTTTTTCTTGGATAATTTTTAATTTGCATTTCAAATGTTATCCCCTTTCCCAGTTTCCTGTCCATATCCCATCTCCCCACTGCTTCTATAAGGGTATTCCCACACTCACCAACCCACCCCTTCCTGCTTCCCTGCCCTGCCATTTCCTTACACTGGGACATTGAGCCTTGGCAGGACCAAGGGCTTCTCCTCCCATTGGCACCCAACAAGGTCATCCTCTGCTACATATGCAGCTGGAGCCATGAGTCTGTCCATGTGTACTCTTTGGATTGTGGTTTGGTCCCTGGGAGCTCTGGTTGGTTGGTTTGTTGTTCTTATGGGGTTGAAAACCCCTTCAGCTCCTTCAGTCCTTTCTCTAACTCCTCCATTGGGGACCCTGTTCTCAGTTCAATGGTTGGCTGTGAGCGTCCACCTCTGTATTTGTCATGCTTTGGCAGAGCCTCTCAGGAGACAGCTATATCAGGTTTCTTTCAGCTGCACTTCTTGGCATCAGCAATATTGTCTGGGTTTGGTGGCTGTATGTGTATGGGCTGGATCCCCAGGTGGGGCAGTCTCTGCATGGTCTTTCCTTCAGTCTCTGTTCCAAACTTTGTCTCCGTATTTCCTTCTATTAATATTGTTCCCCCTTCTAAGAAGGACTGAAGCATCTGCACTTTGGCCATCTTTCTTGAACTTCATGTGGTCTGTAGATTATATCTTGAATAATCCAAGCTTTTTTGGATAATAGCCATTTTGAGTGATTACATACCTGATACTTGGTTTTTGTCACGTTTCAAGTGGGGTTAATAATAAAGAATATGAACAAATTACAAATGAAAAGAAAAGTAAAATAATATGAATAAAATGGAAATAAATGGAAGGGAATGCCTTTAAGCTTGCTTATTTATTTATTTATTTATTTATTTATTTATTTATTTATTTTTGCCTTAAAGCATATATACAAAGTTCTTGAGCGTATTAAATTTCTAGTAAGCCTTCTGTAGGATTGTTTGATTATTCTAGCTGTTTACTGGTAGGAAACAGATGATGCTTCTCTGAACATTCCATAAATTAATTGTGAGAGTTAGATTATCTATTTGTACAGTTTGCTATATAGTCAACTGTACATTTCATATCTCCTTGGAAAATACCCATAGGAGGCATCTGTGTAGATTGTATTTTGGAAAAGCCAAGTAGACGAGTTCACAATTTTTCTTCCAGAGGCCAACCCCCTCACTCTGTCCTCACTGTCTTTTCTCAACTTCCTCTGTATTTTTCTCTTGAGACCCTGACATAACAGCCAACATATACTGGCCTCATATTCTCCACCTTTCCTCAGAAAGAGTACCATTAAGCGTAATTTAAAAAGAAAGAAAGAAAGTGTGGATTTTTCTGCTTTTTTTCTTCCTCCTGCTGTTTGATTTTTTCAAACATACACAGTGTATTACTAAGCCCAAGAAATAAGGACGGGTGTCATTTCTTTTCTGGACCATTTTCTCCGGAAGGCAGTAACAGTGTACATGTGGTCAACTGTAAAACATGAATAATTGCTGTAGGTTCAGTAAGCAAAGGTGAGGTGGCAGTATTTGTTCTGAGGACTTCTATTTATGCTTAAGGTTTTGGGATAATGGTAATGAAGAAAATGCCTCTGAGTGATGCACCTTTACTTGTCCTAAAGGGTATTTGTGGGTGGCTTTGCATTTTGTTTATCAGATTTTTAATTTGTTCAGCACATGTCTGTTAAGTGCCTATGACACCTTAGCAAACTGGTTATCAAACTAGTTAAATAAGTTTTACATATGATATACAAGGCACAACAAACTTATTATCTCTCTCTGTTTCTGTTCATTTATCAATCCCATTTTAGCTCAAGACTTTAGCAACTTGACATAGATTATCATCCCCATTGCTTTGAGGGGAGGGAGAAGAAGTATTCCATCTCACCAATTTCCAATTAAAACATACCTATGCAATCTCCCAAGGGAGAAATGAATTGATGGTGAATGGGAAAAAGACAAAATGAAGATTTAAAATTGTAAAGCAGATAGACAAATTTTGCCACTAAAAGAAAAGTTTTGTGTATTTGGATATAGTTTTTTACATTTTTTGAACAATGTTTTACTGTGTAGCCCTGGCTGGTCAGGAAGTCACTCTGTAGACCCGACTAAACTTTAACTCACAGAAATCTAATTCTGTTTTCTGAATGCTGTGCAGTGTAGATATGAGTCAGCATGCTTAGATATAGAAATAGTTTCTAAAAGCCACAGAGCCCCAAACTGACCAATTTTCTCTTGAAAAGTTTTCTTGGAATTTGGTAGTTATATCCACCCTCCTTTTTAAAATCTTTATTAATTATAAAAATGTGTGAATATGACAGCCTTCTAAGTGATGCCCTTATCTTGTCCTTCCTATTTATTTATTTATTTATTTATTTATTTATTTATTCACTTTACATCCTGATAACAGCTCCGCTCCTTCTCTCCTGCCAATATCATAAATCTCTGCCCCCATTGCTCCCTTTCCTTCTCTTCAGAGAAGGGAAAGGTCTTCCCCCTTGGGTACCACCCACCTTGGGACATCAAGTCACAGCAGAACTAAGCCCATTCTCTCCCACTGAGAACCAATCAGGCAGTCAAGTTAGGGGGGAAGGGATCCAATGACTGGCAAAACAGTCAGAGACCATTCCCACTCTTCTTGTTAGAAGACCCACATCAAGAGCAAGCTGAACATCTGCTACAAATGTGTAGGTGGCCTAGGTCCAGTATCTCTATGTTCTTTGGTTGGTGGTTCAGTTTTTTGGAGCCTCCGTGGGCCCAGGTTAGTTGACTTGTCTTTTTATGGTGTCCTTGACCCCTCTGATTTGCTTAATCTTATCTCCCACTCTTCCACAAGACACCCCAAACTTTATCTGATACTTGGCTTTGGGTCTCTGCATCTGTTTTTATCCTCTGCTGGATAAAGCCTTCAGGAGACAGTTATGCTACACTGCTGTCTGCAAGCATATCATAAATAATGTCAGGGGTTGTATCTTTCCCATGGGATGGGTCTCAAGTTGAGCCAGTCATTAGTTGGCTAGTCCTTTGATCTCTGCCCCATCTTTATCTCTGTGCATCTTGTAGGCAAGACAAATTTTGGATTGAAAGTTTTGTGATTGGATTGATGTTCCCCTCTAAAGTGGAGAATCCTGGTTTCTTTTGAGACACAGTTGTGTCATGTGATGTTTCTCTGCAAACTGTCTTATGAGGTGACATTTTTGCTGAAGTGAACAGGTGGGAGGATGTTTTACCAAGAACAGGCATGAGGTGTTTTATTGTGATCAGACATGTGGTGTTATCTGGAAACTGCCTTAAAAATGGGCGTGTGATGCAATCTTAGAGTGGGTGCATGAGCTGAATGGCTGATATCCCGACAATGCAGACTGGATCCTCCCCAAAGAACTATTTCTAAACAGGCCCATATCCTCTTTTGTCCTATTAACCTTTCTTTTCCACCCTCTCTGTGGGTAATGGGTAGAAGGATGTTAAAACATTTATGTACACTTATTAAGTAGGTTTTGAAAAACATAATCTTATACTTCTCCCTCCACTGGAAGTCTCACTGGCAAGCTAGGGTCACCTCCATAGATTCCCAGTAGCCTCTCCTGTCCCAGGTCTCCAGCTAGTCCCAGAGATGCCCACTATCAATTTTCGTTTTGTCTCCTAACCCTCTCCAAACCCTCTTCTCTCTACCCCTGATTCCCATCCAAGTTCACTTCCTCACCCCCTTTCCCACCAATTTCCCTCCCTCCTTCCACGTCCAATGTCTATTTTATTTCCCCTTCTGAGTGAGATTCATACATCCTCCCTTGGTCCCTCCTTATTGCTTTGTTTTTTGGGTCTGTGGATTGTAGCATGGCTATCCTGTACCTTATGGCTAATGTTCACTTATCAGTGAATATATACCATGTATGTCTTTCTGGGTCTGGTGCCTCACTCAGGATATTTTCTATTTCCTTCCATTTGCCTGCAAATAGCTGAATAGTATTCCGTTGTGTGAATGTACCACAGTTTCTTTATCCATTCTTTAGCTGAGGAACATCTATGTTGTTTCCAGTTTCTGGATATTATGAATAAAGCAGATATGAACATAGTTGAGCAAGTGTCCCCGTGATATAGTGGGCCCATCTTTTGCCTCCATGCCCAGAGTGGTATTGCTGTGTCTTGGGGTAGATATATTACTAATTACTTGAGAAACTGCCAACTTGATTTCCAAAGTGGTTGTACAAGCTTGACTCATCACTTGACTTTTGATTTTAGCCATTCTGACTGGTGTAAGGTGGAATTTCAGGGTCATTTTGATTTGCATTTCCCTGATGACTCAGGATGTTGAACATTTCTTTAAGTGCTTCTCAGCCACTCAAGATTCCTCTCTTGAGAATTCTGTTTAGCTCTGTAACCCATTTTTAAATTGGGTTATTGGTTTTTTGGTGTCTAATTTCTTGAATTCTTTATTTATTTTGAATACTAGTCTTCTATTGGATATATGGTTTGTGACGATCTTTTCCCATTCTGTCAGCTGCCATTTTGTCCTATTGATGGTGTCCTTACCTTTGCAAAAGTTTTTCAGTTTAATGAGGTCCTATATGTCAATTGTTGATCTTAGTGCCTGAGCTAAGGGTGCACTGTTCAGGAGGTGGTCTCTGTGCCAGTATGTCCTAAGCTATCCCCCACTTTCTCTTCTATTAGATTTAGTATGACTGGTTTTATGCTGGGTTCCTGATTTACTTGGATTTGAGTTTTGTGCAGGGTGATAAATATGGATCTATTTGTATTCTTCTGCATGCAGACATCCAGTTAGGCAAGCACCATTTGTGAAGATGATTTCTTTTATACACTGTGTGGTTTTGCTTTCTTTGTCAAAAGTCAAGTGTCTGTAGGGTGAGTGGGTTTATTTCTGTGTCTTTGATTCCATTTCATTGATCAACTTGTCTGTTTTTATATTAATACAATGAAGTTTTAATTACTATTGTCCTATAGTGCAACTCGAAATTAGGGATGGTAATACCTCCAGAAATTCTTTTATTGTATCGAACTGTTTTAGGTATCCTTCCTTTTTTGTCTTTCCTTGTGAAGTTATCTATTTTATCTGCACTTCCTTGACACATTTTTTTCTATGCTCATCTCTAGTAAAGACCTCGGAAGACTCTTTGAACCACAACTGAAGATCACTGTTAGGACCTATCAGTGCATCAGGATGGCTTGGGAAGTATGTGACACAAACTGAGTTGAAATGTTAACGATGGGTAGTAATTAATTTTGTTTGTATGAACTTCACAGATTTACTTTCCTGAATGTAAAATGCTGGGTCACATGTCATCAGCAGCCAAATTCTATGTCATGTGATACGTCGAGAATTCAATTGCCATCAATTATTTAAACGGTGTCATTCATTTCTGAGATTTGGCAGTTGTCAGAGGGGCCTGCATTTTACTTCCAAAAACAGGTGTACAATGGAAAAGCCTCTGTCTTACCAGGAAACATCTAAACTCCATGCAAACATCTTAGGTCCCATTTGTTTGCCTCTCAAGAAGAGTCCAAGAATATTAACCTTTTGCCACCTTCTGTGTCTTCAATCTTATTTCTATTAGAGATGGTTTCTATAGCCTGTCGTCCCATTGGTAAGATAACTGCTGAAATATTCTAAGGCATGATTCAGTTAAAATATTGAGTCCACTATGGGTCTACTTTGATAACCTTTTCTACTTCTGGTACAAGTGAGTGTTTGCACTATTGCACAAATATTTGGAATAATGGGGCATCTTTCTCTTTGTCTCTATTCATTTCTCTGTGTCACTGTGAAAGTGCCTGGTGAGTTGCTCAGGATAGTTCAATGCCTGCTGTGAGAACCAGCTGTTTTTTCAAAGTGAGAGGCTTGTAACAACCCCATATTCTTATTGCCATTTGCCATGTCTTTTGATAATTGGCTTGGGTCTTTATCTACTCTCTCAGGGTGAGAAAGCAGTCAGGACCTTAAACATGTATGGTCATTAGGTCTCATGGTTTTCAATCCCAACATTACTTCCACATTCTGATGAATTAATTATAGCTAATAACACAATCCCATTTGTAACCCAGGGAAGCCTAGTAATGCAGTGTACAGGACAGAAAACATATATTTGGCAAATAACACTTTTTTAGGATCATGTATGCACAATGGGAAACCAATTTTAGTTATTGACCCAGGGTTATGGAGGGCTCTATTTAACTAGGGACACTTTATGTAAGAAATCTGCATATTTTGCCGTTCTTTAGTAAGAAGGGATGGGTCAATGCTGGACACAAACAGTACTTTCTTTCATATCTTGTTCCTTTTGTTCCCACAGTCAAGTTGATGGGTGTGCAGGTCTAGAAAAAGCACAAAGTACTCTCTATTTTCTGTTCTGTAGAAAGCCCATAATGTTTGCATACCTAAGATTTCTTTGTGCTGGGAGCTTCATATATAGCCTCCCACTTCGAATCTTAACAACCTCATAGAGCTAGGTATGTTCCAGATGGGGGAGTAGCATACTAGAGAGGATAAATAGCTTGCTCAAGGTCACAGAGTGAAAATGTGCTACAGCTAAATTTAATTCCAGCCTGTCCTCTGAATTGGTACTCTTGCTCTTTTCTTTATTCCTGCAGCACTGTACAAGAACCTCTGGGATTGTATTAACCTCTTTTAAAATTAAGCATATTTTTTAAGTGGTGCTCACTCTGGATAAAGCTAGTCCAGGTCTTATGCTCGTTTTCTGATATGCAAGCCGCATTTCTTTTTGTTTAAAACATTTCTCTATCTATGCTTTCAAGGGTTTATCTTCATATACAGTTCTATTCCAACAACACATGGGCATTTTGCAGTGACAGTGCACTTTAATTCAGAAAAATAGATGGCACGGTCGTTCTCCTGTGCTGGGAGATTTACACTTATTTCTTCCTCTCTGTTAACAGGATTTATTCATCAACCCTGAACAACACATGCCAACGGCTGCACTTTCTCCTTCCTCCATTGCCCCAAAATAGCGATTGGTATTTAATAAATAATCATCGTTATGACTGGAAATGCCTGCTGTAACCAGATCAAACAAGGCAATCAGCTTTCATTTTAGAGGCAATGAAGTCTAGTTTACTACATCTCTTTCTGAGAGCTTAAGTGGGGGTTTCAACCACAATGCTGCCACTATATATTATGAATTTCTATCTGTGGAATAGACCCAAATTAACATTTGATGACTTCTTCATTGCTATCTGACAGTTTTTTTCTCATAGGCAGAGTCTAATAAAGAAATCAGTTAGAGCTATTAGACATATTTTAGAAGAAATTTTTGATGCACATCTTCACTTAGATGATGAAATTTAAATCATTTCTGCTATCAGTGTGAATACTAATGATCTGGCTTGCCAGATGGAAAGCTGTCATGAATTTTCACTTTCCTCTTACAGTAGGCTGTAAATCTTAAGAAAATGACTTCATGGGTGAACTATGTTGATGTCAGCTTTAGTGCCTTATGTCCACGCTTATTCCAATGTCATGAGTACCTGGAAGGGAGGCGACTCTTAATTAAATGTCATTTTCTTTTTTCAGCATTAAAGAGCAGTCGAATGCAGGCTCTGCTCCCATTGTCTGTGCCGAAGGCTCTGCTGTGGCTCTTGTCACCCGTGGGCTTTTTTGGAGTTATTTGAATGCTTTGGTGTCATGCCGTTTCTCTTCTCTTAACGAAAACTGTCTTCCTCAGTGTGTATTTCAGATAGGAACGCACAGTTTCCTTAGCTCTTTGTTCTCCATTTTGACAAAACACATTCTGTAGGTTTCTGCCTCATTTTAACATTTTTTTTCCTCTAGCAATTGATGTTTTAGTTCTCTTCAGGAGCACTAATCTCCATCTGAGAGCCACACTGGATAAGGCTTCCTTTCTTCCCTCTGGGAATGAAGCAGTATTCACACTGAATCTTCCCAAGGACTTGTTTTTTTTTTTTTTTTCAACCAGGGCTGAGAAGATACTGATAACTTGATGCATATCATCATATCACTTAGAGTTCTTAGAAGTTTTTATTTATATTTTGTTTTTAAGACTGAACCAAACTTTGAGTTATTATGGCTTATTCTGAAACAAGAAAGCACAAAATATGAAATTAAATGAAAGATTGTTCAAACCTTCCAATCCTTGGAAACCCAAAGGAGAGAGAGGATTAATTAAAAAAAATACACAAGAAAAATAGGTAGGTGAGCCAATAAATAGTCCCATTAGAAATCTTAGAAATCCTACGGGTAAAACAACCTTTTCTCTTTATTGAGTTATTTTCTCACTAGTTATTTGTTTATTGATTTGTTTCGCCATTAAACCAACAGAGCAAATGATGAGTGTTCTCGCCTGTTGTTGCTACAGTGTAGCACATTGAGCTTCCCTGTAAGCTTCATTAAAATTATATCCAGAGCATGGTTATCAGAAAATGATTAATAACACCAAAACATGGAACAATTGTTCTGTGGAGCTGTTTGGGTTGTAGACCTTTTTCATCAGCCTCTGTTTTGTTCTCTGCACTCCTATCCATGCAGGGAAGCAAAACCCCTTCACTCTTATTTATTTTTTTCCTCAAGCATCAAGAACCACCATTTCATAGAAACAAAGGCACCAACAAAACATTTCAAACCATTAAAATAATTTTCTGACATGATTTCAGTAATTACCATATTTCAGTTCAACAATTGTAATTAAACCTGACCTTTAAGCTAATTATGTCTTGACATTTATGATTTTAAGCTGACTTGCCCTGTGGTGATGGTGTGCTATATTCAGGTTCTAATGAATAGTTGTGTAGTGTTTACCTGTTGTCAAAGGGTCTCTCTTTGTGGTTTGGAGAGGACCACTTCAGCCAGCATCCTGTCATTGGAGGTATAATGGTGCCACTGTGAAGGGGCATTATCAACCGCAATATCAGGCTGATGTTGAATTTTTGTAAGAGTGTTTGTATATAATTATAGAGACAGCAAAAATCCCTGCTGGAAATTTTCAAAGAATAGGCCAAAAATTAACTCAGAGTTTGAGTGCAGATAAGTGGGCTTTCTCGTAGAATCATAATTTATGGCAGGTGAATAGAATAAAGAATCCCAGCCACTGTATGAGAAAAGCTGAGTCAAAGAAGATCCAGGCAGGGAGGAAGAAGCAGGAAGGAGAGGTATGGTCTTCTTAGCCCTTACAAGACTGGGTAGTCGGTGGAGTAGTTTCAATAAAAAAAAAATCATAGTTGACTTATAACTCAGTTTTCCCTTTTCTGATAATATTAGCACTGGGTAATGTTTACCACACAGTTACTATATGGTAGATACTATGTTAAATTATTCACAACCATTATTTAGTTCTGCAAAAGCCCTATGATGTGATTCAGACTCTAGGATTTAGAAAGTCAACCCACAACCCATGGATTTCCCGCAAAAATTGTATTTCAATACTTGGAGAAATAAGATTGTATTTTGAAACTGTTAGGAGATATGCTCACCAGAGACCACCACATGGACACTCTTAAAGCCAAAAAGAAAGTCTTTACTGTCAGGCACTGGCTGTACAGGAACTTGCCCAAATCATGTAGCCCTGAGCCTCATAGCTTGATCTTTTATGAACAGAAAGCATATCCTGGTTAGCACACCTAGTTAGGAAGAAGTGGAAACACAGAAGCCAAGAATCAAGGTTAGTACATCTAGGGGCTTCTTACATAAGGAGTTTTCTTGCACTATGGACTTGGTCTTCGCTCCCATTCTTGATACCCATGTGCTGGGTATTAAGGTAGGAATGGTGCCTCTACTGCAGTATCAAATTGTGTTAAGGTCTGGAGATCTGTTACATTCCCCACTGCTTCTATGAACATGAGTTAAACAGTGGAGTCATTTTGGGTAGAGAGTATATTGTCCCCTCAGCACTAAAATTTAACAGAAGTCACTCTCTGTTTTACATAGTCATGTAGGCAGTTAAGAAGCACTGCTTTATAATGAAGGTTTGGGACAGAAAGATCAATGTCCAGCAATGGTTGCAAGTAGAGTAGTTAACGGGGGTGTGGGGTGTGGGGGGGAGGGGTGTTGATTAGAAAAAAGGAAGTACATACTTGATACCAGTTAACAGCTTTTTGGTGTCTCTTTTATTTTTCCGTAAGGTTATTTCTGGTCACAGCTAGAGTTTCTATGCCAGTGGTTGGCATAGACTCAACAAGTTTGTCCAGTGTCACGCAGAGATCTCTTTATTTCATGAAGAGGAAGTTCAGTCCTCTGTGATTCTGAAGAGAAATCTCTACTAAGGAGTCTACCTGCCTTCCAGACAGGAAATAGAATTGTCTCTATGGTGTACGTCCATGTCTATTTGAGCATCTGAGTTCTTTAATTTTATTTTTTATCTCTTACAATTAGGGCTTAAGTTCCAACTGCAGCAGAACCTGTGATGCCTGGCCACATCAACATTGGAGTGAGAATAGAGATGGCGCACTGTGTATGGCTCAGGGAAGCCCAAAATCTAAATTTAGGTAGGCTTGGCTCTCTTTTCCACTATAGATGTGTGTATGTATATGTATGTATTGTATACATGTTCATAGCTTCATCTATAATATACATACTCGACATGATTTTAAGTTGAGTTTCCCTATGGTGATGGCGTTCTATATTCAGGTTCTAATGAATAGTTATATAGTGTTTACATAGCTGTCAAAGGGTCTCTATGGTTTGGAAAGGACCACTTCACCCAGCATCCTGTCCTTGGAGGTATAATGGTGCCATTCTGATGGGGCATTATCAACCACAATATCCGCTGAGGTTGAATCACTGCCCCAGGGTAAGCTAAGATCGGTTCCTGTTAGGATTAGAAGTGGAGATTATTGTTTTATCTATTGCAATCCAAATATAATATGGAGGATTGGGCCAGTGGGCAGGATGACTATAGGTGGAGGTTTATTTTGGATAATAAATTTACATATAATCTGACTCCCCAGATTTTACCTATTTCCCAGTTTCACTTTCCTGTCAGGCCCTAACCTTTATAGATATGGGATTGCATTGCCCAAAACCACAGGTAGGTGGTGATGGTTCCCTTTCTAGGAGGGTGAAGGTGTCAGTGTGCCTCCAGGAGGCATGTACCAAAGTCTGGGTCCTGTTAAAAAGAATCAATGTCTAATAAATTTTCTCACTTCTCTTTATGTGATCACCTCTCTCCTTAGTCAGAGGTTATTTGCATTACTTTTAGGAATGACAAAACCACAGTCCAGTTTGCTTTTCTGACTTCCACAATTGTTCCTAAGAGAAGCAGGACCATGAATAGGAGAGAGAAAGCATCAGGGAGACAGGTTTCTTTTCATATCACTACACCAAGACCAGTCCTCTGCATGAGAGAAAGGAGTAAGAGGATGGCTAACTCCAGCACAGGTAGGAAGCAGGGACATGATGAAGTGGGAGTGATGAAATTCAGGTGGGAGGATGGGGGTCAGTGGGTAATGAGATCAGCCAGTCAGGATGCTAGGACATCCCTTGGAAGCTCAGCCATCACAAGCAGACCACTATTGGCAGTCAGTGAGTACTTTCCAGATGTGGGTCAGCCACCACAAGCACACCACTATTGGCAGTCAGTGAGTACTTTCCAGATGTGGGTGGCGGCTCGGTACTCTTTTCTGTCTTTGAGGTAGGGAGAAACGGAGTGCTTCTCAGTAAACTAAGTTCCTAACACACATGGAAACAGGAGATGGCCTTTGCCTTGTGACAGAATTCAGACAAGGTTGTTTGACTTCATTTTGCCCACTTTATTAGCATAGTAGGAGGAAACATTTGGAGCTCTGGAACATGTAAACTACTGATGGTGAGAAAAATGCTGCTTTTAAAAAGTTAGAGTTATACCAGTTTGTAATCCCACCAACAATGGAGGAGTATTCCTCCTTCTCCACATCCTCGCCAGCATCTGCTGCCACCTGAGTTTTTGATCTTAGCCATTCTGACTGGTGTGAGGTAGAATCTCAGGATTGTTTTGATTTACATTTCCCTGGTGACTAAGTATGATGAACATTTCTTTAGGTGCTTCTCAGCCATTCGAGACTTCTCAGTTGAAGTTGAGAACTACTCACAGGAGATAGAGGGTGGTGGGCTTGGGAGGAAGAGAAGAGGGGGAGGGGCAAAAAGAGGTGCAGGATCAGGTATGGGAGAAGATGGGGATGATAGACAGAGGGCCAGCAAATTGAGCAGAGCTGTGTAGCAATGGGGGATGGGCACCTATGGGTAGCCACCAGAAGTCCAAGATGCCAGAAAAGAGAGAGGCCCCCAGGATCCAATAGGGATGACATTAGCTGAAATACCCAACAAATGGGAGGAAGAACCTGTACTGACCATATCCAGAGGTTAGGCAAGACCCCTGGTTGAGGAATTGGGCCACCCACTCATCTCCAAATTTTTACCCAGAATTGTTCTTTTCTAAAGGTGATATGAGGGCAAAGTTGTAGAGCAGAGACTGAAGGAAAAGCCATCCAGAGACTGCTCTACCTGGGGATCCATCCCATATGCAGACACTACTGTGGATGCCAAGAAGTGCTTGCTGATAGGAGCCTTATATGGATGTCTCCTGAGAAGTCTGCCAGAACCTGACAAATACAGAGTTGGAAGCTTACAGACAACCGTTGGATTGAGCGTGGGGATCCTAGAGGAGGAGTTAGGGAAAAGACTGAAGGAACTGAAGGGGGTTGCAACCCCATAGAAAGAACAACAATATCAACTAACCAGATTCCCCAGAACTCACAGGGACTTAACCACCAACCAAAGAGTACACAGGAGGGATCCAAGGCTCCAGCTGCATATGTAGCGGAGGACAGCATTGTTTAGCATCAATGGAAGGAGAGGCCCTTGGCCCTCTGAAGGCTTGATGCCCTAGTGTCAGGGAATGCCAGGATGGTGAGGTAAGAGTGGGTGGGTGAGTGGGGAAGCATCCTTATAGAAGCAGGGGGAAGGTGGATGAAATAGGGGGTTTGTGGAAGGGAAACTTGGAAAGGAGATAACATTTGAAATGCAAATAAATAAAATATTCAATGAAAAAACAAAAAATTAGAGTTAAAGTCAACAGCCTGTTAAATTCCAGCCGGGGCTCAGGCATCCGCAGCAGGCCATTGGTTAGGTTGTAGTGTTAATGCATCACTTACTCTGTCCACTTGACTAAATTTTGAGAAGTGAATGTTAAGCCTGGCTGTATTTTTGTTATTTCCACCTGAAATGCTTGGAACTTGTGATAGATGCATTTAATTAAATGAGTCCAACTTTTGGAAAACCTTTGCCTTTTAACAAAGGCACATTGCATGCATGACCACTCATCCGACTTTCAAAAATCTGTTTGTTTACTTATTTTATGTGTGTGCACATGCGAATGCATGTGTTTTGTGTCTATGTGTGTGAGAGTATGATTAAGTGTGTGCGAAAGTACACTAATGCCTGTGTCTGGATGCTGGGGTACCTCCTCCACCACTCTGCCTATTTCACTGAGACAGGCTTTCTTCCTGAACCTGGGACTTGTGTTTTCTTGGCTAACCTGGACTCCAGGAAGCCATGAAGATCCTCCTATCTCTTCTGTTTGTAGATAGAGCTACAAGAATGCTCAGGACATCTGGTTGTTATGGTGGTGCTGAGATAAAACATTAATACTCTTGTGTGGTAGGTGTTCTTAACCACTGAGCCACCTCTTTAGTCCCTAATATGACTTTTTTAATCTTCAGCTCTCTCTCTCTCTCTCTCTCTCTCTCTCTCTCTCTCTCTCTCTCTCTGTGTGTGTGTGTGTGTGTGTGTGTGTGTGAGAGAGAGAGAGAGAGAGAGAGAGAGAGAGAGAGAGAGAGAGAGAGAGAGAGAGAGAGAGAGAGAGAGAAATGGAGATCCTTAGAAAAGTTAGATTTAGAAGATAGTGGCCACTAGAGGCAGTAAAGGATTTTTGGCTCCTTGCTTTGGTAGAATTTTACCAGATGTCACAGATGCAGTCAGCTTGGTGATCACTCCAGCTGAACCTACTGAGAAGACATCTTGGACCACATCTGTCCAAGACTGATCTTAAAAATGCTGGCTAGATGCACTTGAGGTTCATTAATTCTGCCTTTGAGCAGCTTTTATATGAAGGGGTCTTCTGTCCAACTATACCAGGCCTCATCTGTGCAAACATCTTTTATGAGTGAGATGTTGAGCATGAGGTCCACAGCTCTCATCCCTTGTGAATTTATTATCTGGATCTCATAGCTCTTTGGTGACTTCAACACCGAAATCTGTCAAATGTTTGATGAGTGAAAGAGCTAGTCCGATTGCCATCCCTGATGTGTTATTGGCCTGTAACTGTGCCAAGAAAACTCAGAAAAATCATCAATCTGATGGGAATTTATAGTGGCAGAAAAAGGTACCATTAATGACAGGGTGTCTCTGCCACTTAGTGAGAAAAGAGCACCAACATATTGAGACGCACAGAACTGGTCTTTGTCATGAGTTAAGACATCCTGTGCAAGTTGTTTTTAACCCAAGCTGTCTAAATATTTACAGGATATTTATTTGCCTCTGTAGCTCAGAGCCTTTTCTGACCAATATTTCTATATTTATCTGCCAGCTTTTCATTCTTTATCAGGAATGATCTTTCTAGGGCCCTTTGATTTGACTGAATGACACATGATATTTGGATAAACCGTGATTTATATTCTCTGGCTTGGACCATGGAGTTTGGTGACTTGTTTTATGGGAGATCACCTGTGATGAGGACAAAGGTCATTGAAAATCTGTTCAGACAGAGTTTCTTGGCCTCTAGTGGCCCATCTGAACCTTCACTTTCGACCTGTTTCCTGACTATGTTTGCTAATTGGGTCTTCAGTGCAAAGCAAGAAGCAGTGCTCAGCCTTGCTAACTGTTTGTTTAGCTGGAACATGAAAATCAATCTACAGATGACCAAAAGGGCAGAGCAAACAACATCCCTGTGGAGTTGGGTGGTTTCGGCCTTGACATTCAACAGATGTGGTCCGAGAGCTTCGATAACCTGTGTGCAGATGTGGTTCACATAAATAACATGATATTTGCTTCCTGCATGAAGATTTTCTTCACCACATGCAGGGCTGGAGGAAGATGAATAAAAGTATAGAATCCAGTGGCAGAAGAGAATGGTGATCTTGGGTGGCTATTGAAGTCCTTTTGAAATAATTGGTTGTGTTTGGATATTATTTGATGTACTCTTCTTTTGACTGGTGAAATGAGAAGGTTTTTACAGCTTATGGAAGATAAGAATTAGCATACACACACTTATATACACATGTATACAGTCATGCACACATATACACAGGTACCTTTGCATATGTACAGACAGCAATATATACAGGCATATATAATACACAATGTACTCACATGCATATACATATAGGCACACACAATATGTATACATATACATAAGCATTCATCTACACAGGAACACACACACTTCTCTGGGTAAATTTCTTAGACCAATTTGGGAGAAATGGCTCGTTTGGTTACTTTTGCAATTTGTCATTTGTGGCTGTCTGGATGCTAGAGAAAATAACTCATGCTCTATGGGTCCGGAAGTTCTCGACCCTCTAACTCAACTCTGATTATCATTGGAGAGAAATTAGACGATTGATCGTGTCTGAAAGGTACAAATAGAGTGGAGTTATTTAATGATACTTGGAAGGAAAAAGAAATCAAACAATAACCAGGCTGCTGACATTTCCCTACTTAATATCATCAGTCCAAGGAAACCAAGAAGTGTCAACTTAGATTAGGAACCGGATTAAGGAAATGTGTCAGAAATTAGGCTCCCAGTGCTAGATTTTCTAAGGTAGAATTGATCAGAAGGATTCCAAATAGTGAGTACCCTTTTTATTTTATTTCTCTCACTTAATGATGGAATTCTTTGCTCCTTTTGTTAGATGATTAATGTTAGAGTAGATACAAGCCAGGAGAGCTTATTTTAATCAGGGGATATTTTTAAGGTTTGCAACAGTGAGTTACATTAGTTGTATCTAGAAAGGCATTTCTTTTCTTTACTCTCAACCAACCTAACCTGACACACTTTCTTTTTAACAAAGGCAGGAAAAGGAGGAGAGAAAATAAAGGAGGAATAAATCGAGTATAATGTGGCAGATGCCTTTCTCGCTGCCTATAATTGTGGAAAGAAACAATCCGGGGCAGTAAAACTCGGCGGATTCTGTTTGGTTTATTAGCTCTTGCTGCATCTCAAGCTGTCTCACTGCTCCAATTTTAGACAACACATGACATCATAATTGCTTCTGGCATTTTACAGTAATAGATAGTGTTGAGAGTTGTCGAAGTTCTTTTCTCCCCTCTCCTCTCACTTTATGAGCACATCTTTGGGAAACAGCAGCCTCCTGTTTGCCGTGCAGGCACATTTCAGTGTGGTACCTTTCACTGCACTGCCTGAAAAGATCTTCTGCCCTATTTAAGTGTGAAAGCAGTTTTCTCCAATACATGGGGTGATAGATTTCAAACATCTCACGGTCACATCTACCAATTTACTTGGGGCAGGATGACTGTTCAGGTTGCTGAACTAAAAAATAATCAGGAAAATTAGTCAAGAACAGGAAAGCAATTATACTATTCTCAGAAAATCCAGACCCATAAAATATCACCTGGGCTACCCTGTTGTAGTCCTAAAATAGTATCTCGAGTCTCATACTACATGCAGAAATTTATTCTTTGCCGGCCTGAATGACCTCTGTTAAGGGCTGAAGACCCAGCATACTAACCAGCACCAGCAGGGTGACTATATGGAGCTATGAATGAACATGCGAGTTTAAAATTGACCCCAGCACTTGGTGATAAGGACATCTTTATAAATACGCGAAGCTGATGTCAGCATTGCCTGCCATGAGGCAGATTTGCATTGTTAAAACCATGCCACAGTCCAAACACTCTGCACCTTGAATATTTATTGTGTTCCTTAATCTTGTTGGGCAAACAAACTATATTTACCAGCAACAAGAAAGAGTTTCCCTTTCGTGGCCCAGTGTGCCCCCTGAAAGCTGCCCTTAGGAGAAATGGCAGGGTTGGTATGAATCAGTGAGCCCCCTCCCCTACAGACAGGAAAAAGAGAGAAGCAGGGATGAAAAGTGGTTTGCCCAAGGTCACTTTGCTTGTAAGTGGTACTGCTTAGCCTGGCTTTCTGGACCTCTTATTCCTAGAAAATTGTGTTCCCGTTGAAACGAGTGTTCTTATAGTTGAGCCATGTGACTGCTCTTCAGAGTCACACAGTGATACCGAGCAATTCGGTGTCAGCCTTCAGCACTAGCTTCTCAGAGGAAGGAGCAAAGTTTTTCAGCTCTTCTGCTATGTGAACGAAGACTGGCCTTTCCTTTAAGCCATGGAAGTGCATGTTGGGATCATTCCCTCAAGACCGCCATCATCATTATCCACAGATAGAGGAGGGCACGGTGGAATAAACATTCTGCTCTACCCCAGAATTGGATTAATCTACTCTATAGTTAATTTTTCATACTTTTTTCATCTATATTCTCATGTAAGATTGTCTTTTACTGTATTAGATGTTTACGAATGATATTACTTTATAGAATACTGAGCAAGGCATTGAAAAGATCTGTGTAAGATAAATAAAACTGGCCATCTAACTAATTAATTGACTAATAATGAAAGAATTAATCTAGCTCTGATTCTTCTCTGTGTTTGACACCATAAAACTCTTCTACCATGCCTTAAATATGAATATTTGCTAATATATTTCTTTGAATGTATGAACCAAAGCATATACTTCAATGTCTCCAGTTTTACATCTAGAAATACCTTAACATCAGAACTCTTGGGATGAATTTACCATTACCTCCTTTAGATCTGCTTTCGAAACTCTGACCTTATTTTTCTAAGAAGCACTGCTTACCTTATTACTCATAACAAGTCATTCACAGTTAAGGAATTATTATCCAAGTTTGGATAATCTTCTTTCCAATGTGAACTAACATAAAGATAATTGTGACAGATGATACAAATTATAAAAAAAGGAGTGCATATGGTACGGTTACATCTATCTACAAATCTAGAAGTGGGGTACATTATGTCAGCAGTGACCCAGTGGCTGGTAGTTTTTGAAGGGTGTGGTTGAAACAAGGAGGAAGTTATAAAGCAAACCTTTGAGAGTTGATTGTTTTGTTTATATATTTTTTATTCTTTTGTTTCTTGTTCTTGTCTTTCTTGAGACATGGTCTCACATAGCCCATTCTGGTCTTAAACTTTCTAAGTATTTAACGATGACTGAATTTTATATTCTCCAGTCTAACCTCGTGAGAGTTGGGACTTCAGGCATACTCTACCACCCCCATTTTTTGCAGCACTAGGGACCAAACCCAGAGCCTTGGGCATGCTAAGTCAGCTCCCTTCCAACTGCACTCTTTCTCTAACTCTTTTGTTCCTTACTTTGATTGAATTTATTTAATCTTCATTTAAAATATTGCCTCAAAATATTCTTTGTCCAGCATGACCTCAGGTTGAGAAAACTAAAGACCTATTCAAACAGCTTAATCATAAGTAGCATGAGAATCTCAAATGTAAGCAAATGGGTTGCTTTAAAAACCCCGCTGTCCTCTTCTCCAGCTGATGAAATTAAACCTCCCTCCTTATTATTTGCTCAAATATGACCACAGAACACTTCTGGTTAGGGGATTATGACAGGAAACAATGAGTTCAAATTCTGTTCCTCTTGCTGAAAAATATGTAATTTCCCATCAAATTTTTTCTATTTTCTCTTCTCAAGGTGCTTTTATAGACTGACATTTTTGTTTTCCAGCTTCAACTGCATGAAGGATAGTTCCCCAGAGAACAGCAGAGACAAATTTTCGAAGGAATATGGTTCTCCAGATAACAAGATGGAGAGGCCTTATTCACCAGCCTGGTTAATCATTTAAGGGATCTTAGACAGGTATTCATAAGCCTTCTTCTTTTTAAAGCCATGATGTTTCTGGGTCTTTGATGATGAGAACTTCGTCTTTCCCCCTGGTCATTTTTGAGAAATACACTAAACATGGATTAATGTTCAGAGAAGAGAGATTCTGTATGGATGTATGCTTCAAAGGGCAAGGTATAATTAAGGTTTACATTTGTAAGTGGGGGAGGAAAGGAGTCTTCAGTGAAATGATAAGATTAGGTGAAGGCAGGGGACTTCCAATAGAAATTAACCATGGAGTTTGGTCCTCCTGTTCACCTCCAGACAATTTCATCCTTTCCTCACTATCTCCATACAGATGTAGAATATCCTCATTTTAGAAGTTTCTTTTCATGCAAGCCCTAGTCTAAAGATGTTTAAAAACTTGTAGGGTTAGCAAAAACTTAAAACTATTCTTAGACCTTCTGGTGAAATTGGCTCTTACTATTAATCCTATTTTATAACAGCCTTCATGATCCTTGAAGTATCATTGCAGTGAAATGAGGATAGTTGAGATAATGGACTATGATTCTGCCCAGTCTCTGGATGGCCTATATAATCTGGAGTCCATTTAAGAACATAAATAGTTTGAACATCATTCCATCCTCTATTGAAGTCTACATGTTATAGTTCAGTGAGCACTAATCAGGCTCTATTTATGCCTCATACAACTTCCCATGGTGGCTTCCCAATTCTAATATATTAGGATTCATGATCCTGATGATTTTCTCTATAGTTAGGGAGTGCTGGAACTGTCTATGATCTCATTGTAGTGTAGAAAATTGCAATAGTTAATTTGACTATTGTTTGGATTGAAGATTGAGAGAGTAATAAATCACATCCATGGATGGGTATGAGAGAAGATTAGATGGTGGAAGTGTTGACACAACCATTGATACTCCGAGTAGACTATTGGAGGGTGGCAGGATTGTGGAAAGTGAGGCAAGGTTAAAAGTGGTTTCCTCTGCTTCCTGGTTGTCATGAGATGCTTTTTTTTTATCATAATGTTCTATGTCACTATAGGCCCACAGGCATAGAGAAAACCAATAAAGGGATAGAGCAAAAATGAAATGTTCTACTTTTTAAGTTGTAGTCTCAAATATTTGTAACCGTGAAGAACTGGCTAATTGACACAAGAAGTTCCATTTTATACATGAGGAAAGCAGGCTTGTGAAGAGATGGTTGGATTGATATCTTCCCTGAAGATGAATATAAGTTCAGTAGTTAAACTTGGGCTTCTTGAGTCTAACTCTGGTATGATAAGAAATCAGGCCTCTCAGTTTTGCTTCTGGGGGACTTTGTTAGTCTATGTCTCTGCAGTACAGGAAGGAATGTGGGACCATACAACTGAGCCACGCCATGGTATATCCTCCTTGGTGACATGAGAAAAGCTCTGTCATACTTTGTAAACTGACTTAAAGGGGCTAAGAATAATGCCAAACTCATATTTGGGCAAGAACTAACAGATGTGTTAGTGCTTATTAGGTGTTATTTTAATTATAATTTCTGTTCAATTTTAAGAACCTATACCTTGAAAATACAGGAGTAGAAATCTATTCAGTTTTAAAATTTGCATATTCTAAATGAGGACACTGAAGGGGATTCTATTTTATTTTGTTTTCCTGATCCCTCATGAAAGAAACACTTCTGTTAGAGATTCGCAAACCCCAGAGGTTTTAATTAGCTAGAACCTAGTAACTAAAGTACTGAATTAACTAAAACTTCTCCTTTTTTGCTTTGTTCATATTAGAAACAAGTTTTACGTGACAGATGATATTTCAGTTATTATTTAATGGATCTCTACTTTCTGTAGCATATTTTGCTGGGTTCTATAAAAGATACAAACTTGAAGTAGATCTTTGGCCTATCATCAGTCAATTTATATTTTAGTAGCTATGATAAGATGTATACATACAGGTTCATAGGAAAGTTCACTATAAGTCACAGATTGTAAGAGCAATGAGAAGAACAAAAGCATATTCCAAGTTTTAGAAAATCTGGAACTTAGGGGATAATAATTACTTTCAATTGATTTCTTTAAAAAGTTAGTTGATACCTAATACAAAACAATTGAAAATGCTTATGTGATGCTACGTGATATTTTCACATATTGTGTACAGTTTAAATTAGAGTAAACACATTTATCTTCTCAAACATTTATCATGTCATTTTTAGAAACACTTAAGCTCTTTTTGTCTAGTTTTAGAAAAAAGGCATATTATTTTCTTTATACATACTCTGTGTACCGGAACTTGTCATTCCTCCCTAACCGTTTTAGGCTGGGTTTTATCACTGTGATGAGACACCATGACCATGGAAACTTTTATAAGGGAAAATATTTAACCCGGGGCTGTCTTACAGTTTAGAGGTTTAGTCCATTATTATCATGGCGGGAAGCAGAGTGGTGCATAGATAGACATGGTTCTGGAGCAGGAACCAAGAACTCTACATCTGGATGGGAAGGCATCAGGAAGTGAGAGAGACACTGGACCTGGCTTGAGCATTTGAAACCTCAAAGCCCATTCCCAGTGACACACTTCCTCCAGAAAGGCCACCCCTACTCCAACAAAGCCAGACTTCTTTGGTGCCACTCTCTATGACCCCATGGGGAGCATTTTCATTTAAAGTCCCACACTGTGACCCCCATAAGATCATACATCATAGTGCAGAAATACTCTCAGTCCAATTTCAAAAGTCCCATAGTTGATTAGTCTCAAATCATGTCACAAGTCCAAAGTCCAAAGTCTCTTTGTCTCAGGGAATCTCTTAACTGTAAGCCCAATAAACTAAAAATAAAGCAAGCAGATCACATGCTTCCAACATTCAGTGACGTAGAATATAGATTGTTATTCCAATAGGAAGGAGAGGGAGCATAGTAGGAAATATTGGATGAAAGCAAGACTGAAAACCGGCACGGCAAACTCCCAATTTTGCATCTCCATGTATGGTGTCAAAGTGCTTTACAGATCTCCAACTTCTTCCAGCTTTTTCGACTGCAACACATTTCTTTCTCTTGGGAATGTTCTCCCTGTTAGCAGCTTTTTTTTTTTTTGACAGTTATACCGTAACTCTAGCGTCTTCGACATCTTGGGGGTCTCCAAGGCTTCAGGCTTTGCCTTTGCAGCTTCATATAATGGATTCTCTGGGCTTCCATGTAGGGACACCCCTGATCACAGGCCTGACCTTAGTGGCTTTCATTAGCTATGGAGGGAGATCCCATAATTCCTTTCTTGTATCCTTGACTGTAAAGTCAGAACCACGTGGCTGAAGTTGCCAATTTCTTCTGTTTGCTGGTGCTGAAACATGGCCCCCTTGTTCAATTACATTTTCCCTAGCTTTCTGTTTTCAGTGGTTACATTCACTGCCTAATCTTGGCTATCCTGGCACTCTCTCTATAGTCATAGCTGACCTTGAACTCAGAGATCTTCCAGCCTCTTCCCTTCTGAGTGCTGGGATTAAAACTGGGCACTGCCTCACCTGGCTTTAAGCTTTTCTTTAATTCTTTTTTCACCTTTCTTTAGTTCCTTTTCACGAATTGGAAACTTAGCTGGGTGGGTTCTTGCTCTGAGGTTACCATTCCCTTTATCCCACTTGGCATCAGGCTTTTCTTTGGTCTGTTTATATTTCCTGGTGCCCCCTTTTCCCTCTGACTGCACATTTTATTTTTTCCTGCTCAGCTTACTCATCTTCACCACAGACCTGCATAGTGCAACCACTAATAACCAAGCAACACAGTAAATAACTAGGTTGTATATACATCTGTTCTGCCAAAAGTGTTAATACATAAGGTTTCAATTTAGTCTCAGATATTCTCTTTTCGGCACAATGGAAGAAAGTATACACATTCTTCACCAAAATCCCACAAGAATAATCTCCAGGCCACATATTAATATTCTTTGCTTTGGAAACCTCTTGAGCCCAAACCCCATAGTTCGAATCATCCTCAGCACCACTGTTTAGCATGGTCCTACAAGTATGGCCCATTAAGCCCCACTTAAAGCATTCAGCTACTTTTCTAATCCAAAGTCTTAACGTCTATATTTCTCCAAACATAAGCATGGTCAGTCAGGTCTATCACACTCCCTGGTACCAACTTCCAGCTTAGTTATGGTTTCTATTGCTACCGCACCATGAATACAGTGTTTAATTGGAACTGACTTACAGGTTCAGAGTTTTAGTTCATTATTGTCATGGTGAGAAGCATGGTGGCATGCCCCAGACGTGGTACTGTAGAGGTAGCTGAGATTTGTAAGTCCCAATTGGCAGGAAGAGAGAAACAATGGGTCTGGGTTGAGCTTCTGAAACCTCAAAGCCCATCCCCCAGTGACACACTTCCTCTAACAAGTCCGCACTTTTCCAACCAGCCACACCTCCTAATAGTGCCACTCTCTACGAGCCTATCCGGGCCATTTTCATTCATACTGCCATATTAACTTAGCGCCCATTGATCAGCCTTTTATGTTACAGACTCAGTAGATTTTAGATTCTCTTTCTATTTTATACAGTGGGGATGAAGCAAAGCAGGTTAATTTTGAAGCATTTCAGAAATTTCACTTATTGCAGCAAGATCCACATATACCTCTCTTAACTGACACATAGAGGTTTGTTAAAGAAGAAAGAGAATACAATATTTATTCTCACACCACCTATAATCTTGCCATCAGCATATTCTGTTCAAATTAGCTGTGCACTGCCTGTTTCATGAGACAGATGCTTCAAAATTTTTATGACGAGAAATAAATAGCAGGGATATCTATCACCACAATTCTGGTTCTTCCTCTCTGATAATTCCAAGAGGTAAAAATATTATTAGCATTCAGTTTAATGGAGTAAAAGCTGATGCATAGAGAAAGAAATTGTCACACCCAATAGCACAGCTAAGATGTTTGAGAGCCAAGATCTAGCTAACTCCAAGTAGTATCTAGCACAAATCATGTTTAATAGTTTCTTTAGTCTCTGTGTGCGTTCATTCCTACCAACATATTAAAAATGTTCAGAGAAATTGAACTGGTAACTCAGTTGATAAAATTTAATGAAAACAGACATGCGGGAAAGATGTTTTCTTTTAATAAAAGGACAACTGAAAAATTAGGAAAATATTGCTTTAGACTTAAGGCCTTGTAGTCTCTGTAGCAAACACTCTGTTGTTGAATACTTAAAATGTATTTTCAGATGAGAATTGCTAGATACCAATAAAACCTTATAAAAGCAGGATGGTCTTAAATTTGACCAGGGGACTATAGTCCACTGATTTGTGCTCTATGATATTTTATAGAATATTACATAAATGTGAATAGAATGAATAAGAGAAATGAAGGACATACTATCACATGAAAGGAAATTTCTGTGTAATACATACAATAGCTAGAGATCTATTGTAAGAAACATGATAATTTTATGTTTACACATGCATATTTCAGGTTCTACTAAAAGTATTGCACAGATTCACATGTATTGCTATGGGAAAAGTGTAGAATGATACATCTGAACCTACTAATGTGAGGTCTTTTGAAAGCACAATTGTAATTGAACAGGCAAAGTATGTTGACCTCTTTTATAAATATTCTATTTTGATTGGTTATGCATATTTCAATACTATTTCTTTTTTTTACAATTAAAGAAAATAAAGAAGAGGGAGAGTGGCAGAAGAGAAAGAAGAATGTCTTCAGTTTTTTCCTTTATTCTTTTGCAGTATTCATATGTGTATACATACATGATACTTAATTGCATTGTTCTTTCTTGCCTCTACTCTCACTAAAACCCCTCTTTCCCCAACAAGTCTTACTTTTAGGTGTTTTTATGCCCCACTGCATTTAGCTAGGGTTGGTTAGGTGAGCATGAGTAAGAAGGTTATTACTTGAGCAAAGGCACATAATTAATGACTCCCCTATTGAGGGATATACTGTCTCCTACCTTGGTGTGCTGGTTAGTATTCATTAATGTGACACAAATGAGGGTCACCTAAGGAAGAAGGACCCTCAACTGAGGAGTTCCCTCCATCAGATTGGCTTGTGGGCACATCTGTGGAGACATTTCCTTGATTAATGGCTGGGCGTAGCTCACCATAGTCAGTGCCGTGCCTGGTCAGACAGTTCTGGGTTGAATAACAAGGTATGTGCAAAGGACACAGAGCAAGCCAGTAAGGCTTTTATGGCTCCTGCTTTAGTATCTGCTCCATGTTTCTCCCTGCCCTGTCTTCTCTCAGTGATGGACTTTAACCTGAAATTTGTAATAAACCCTTTCTTCCCCAAGTTCCTTTTGATCATGGTGTTTTATTACAGCAACACAGAGAAATCAGAGCACTTAGCAACTGTTAAGTCTCAATAGCTCCTCAGAGGGGTGGAGCCTTAAGAACTCTTTCCTGATCCATGCTTGGATATTGGAAGGTGCTATTGTGAGCATGCAGAACCTTTGTGCAGGCAGAACCTCTGATGCTGTGAGTTCTTGGATGCAGTATCTTTGTCATGTCCAGAGGACAATGTTTTAGACAATGTTTCATTGTCCCATTCTTTAGTCCAGCTCTTACATTCTTTCTGCTCCCTCTTCCATGATCTGCTTTGAGCCTTAGACATGGTGACCTAGATTCTTTGCTTATAGATGAGCTCACCAAAGAGATGTTATCCTTGCACCTATTATGAGTTTCTGCCTTTACCACTACCCATTGGAAATGTCAGCTTTTCAGGCTAAGCCTAGAATGCTACTAACCTATGGATATAAGCATAGATACTTAGCAGTTTAAAAATATTTCCATTTGTCAAAAACATCACAGAAGGTTCCTTGCTAAGGGCCTCTGACCTCTATAGGTGTGTTTGTTACTTTCCTGTTGCTGTGATAACATACATTAACCAAAGGTAACCGACAGGAGGAAGGGTTTATTTGGGTTCGTGTTCCACAGGATTAAGAACATGGCTGTAGGTACATTGGTTGGCTAGAGCAGGAAGATGAGAATTCACATTCTTATCTGCAAGCAATAAGCAGTAAGAGGAACTTTGAGAGGCACAAGGTTTTCAACCAGTAAAACCTGCCTCCAGGGACATACTTTATCCAACAAGATATGTGGTTGCCATTCATCTGCCATGATTGGTCCATGTGCACATCACTGATACCCCAAAGAGGAATCCTACACAGTTGACTCAGATGCCCTGTCTTTCCTACTAACCTTTTCTTTACTCAGGTGCTGTTTTCTATGTCTGATAGCATTTTCCTACTTTTCTGGTGAATTACAAAACATAAAAAAAGCATTGTTCTGCTATTTTTGTCTCCTTTGGAGCTTTTGCTTTGCTGCTTGTCTTCACAGAGTTGCTGCCCTCTGTATGGTATCTGTGATCTGTAGCTCCTGTCCTACATATGCTTCTGTCCTTCAGTAATCACAGCACTTGCAGAAGACTGACTTCTTCAAGTCACAATACCTTCTGCCTAGTAACATAATAAAAATACTGGGCCCAGTGTCTTACCAGTATACAACAAAACAAAATTCACAATTTTGAATTGCAGGGATTATAAGTAGAGTCTATGTCACTTATGACCTCCTTAGCACAGATATCTACATAGGAACTGAATCCAGTCCCCAAATGCTTTTGTATATACTTTCCCCACATTTCCATCTTCCAGAAATGTTTCTTCTGCTATCTAAGGTCATAACAACATTTTTAAAAAGTTCTCTTTCTTCTTCTCTCCAAAGTTCTATTTGGTTTTCATATAGAAGGTGTTGCTAGTGAAATTGAGTGCCTTCTACTCCCAAAGTTCCATCCAGAGCTTGCACACCTTCACCATGTGCTGAACTAGCAACGCTAGTGGAAATGTAATTTTGGGGGTAGAAGTGATGAAGGCAAATGCATTCTTTTTCTTAAATTTTTAGTGGTTTTGCTGGTGGCAAAAGACATTGCTATCAATTAGAAATGACTGGAGTCTTAGGCTTGGGAAACTGTCTCCAGATAACAGTTAGAAGATACCAATTTCTTCTGCTATCTACATTGCCTCAGGTGGTCTCTCCTGCATGTGAGATTAGCTGAAAAATTCATGTGTGTCTGACTTCATAAACATTTATAGTCCTTATCCATTTCATCAGGAAACAGAAGGTTAAACTTTGTACTTACATCCTTGTAACCTCTCTGAGAAAGTTGACTTTTCTTATGTTGGGGAGAAAGCTTTCTCCAGGCAGAAGTGATAACTGACCCCACAGGTATGGAGTTTCAACATTATAGATCAGACTGCCTTCTATTACACGCATGACATTGAAAGTTCACACTGTACCAAGAAAAGGCAAATTGAAAGACAGTAATGATTGCAGAATAGGTCAGTATTCATCTATCCCCATAACGTCGTTTCTCTCATATTTTTACTTTAGTTGTTACCATTGGAAGCAGGGTCCCATCTCATGTCCTCTGCTAGAGGAGTATACAGTCTTAACTGTGGGGCTGTATTTCTCTACCTCCAAGATCTCTCTGTCTCTCTCTTTCTCTCTCTGTCTCTCTGTCTCTGTCTCTTTGTGTGTGTGTTTTAATGTGATCCATTTCCCCCAAATAGACACTCCTGCAGCCTAGACACCAACTTGACTTATGCCCTTGTTCTCTTGGAAGTGAGAAGTAGGCCAACCTCCAAGCCTGACAAACTCCCCTTTGAAGAACTTGTAAGAATGGCAGTCAGAACTAATTACTGCACAGAAATTCCAAACCTACCATAACAACTCACAGAGTATATGAAGCTGGCAAGAATCTAACAGCATAGCAGCCATTCCAATAATCTCTGTTATTAAGTCGATCTGGACTTCTCTACATTTCTCAGGAGGCCGGTCTAATTATTTCTTTTCAGGCATATTTTCACTGGAGCAACCTCAGTTTTAGATTTATTTATTGCACACACTTATTGCTTTACTGATGTGTACAACCTCAGGCCCCTAAGTGCTGACTGTGCATGGGAAAACTTTAACAGTATATTCTGAGGGGAAAGATAAACACTATCTGTCTTTTGCCTTCTGTTCTTTTAAGTGCCCTTTATTTCCATTTCCCATTATTTCTTCCTTTTTTTCTTTTAAAATCCAAGAGTAATATAGAACGAGGTCCTGGCTCCATGTGGGTGACTATGTTGAATTAAGTCTGACCTCTTCCAAATTGCCATCCTGGTCTTTTGGAAACGATGACCAATAAGCAGCACCTGGGCCCACACTTGTCTGATTCCATCATGTCGTGCTCTTAGGCTGTCTTGAAAAGCTCGTTTCCATTATGATAAAGTGGTGTGTATTTGGAAGACTCAGGGATGGCCTGACTTTCTGGCTGTTCTGCCTCGGTCAATATGTCAATAATCAGTGGGGGTGCTTGCTTGTCTCCCTTCACCCCTGGCCTCTGTACGGACTCTTCAGTTGAGGTCCTGATCATGCTGGGTTTAGCTTCCACATGCACTTCTTGTTAGAACTGTGGCTGTGCTTTAAAATAATGAGACCAGTCAGGGCAGAGTGCTCTGCGGAGAGCACAGGCTTCTTCGGTGATCAGCAGTTCTTGGGCTTGGCCTCTGGTATTTTTATAAAGCTTCACTTTCAGGCTTTAACTGCAGCCTGCCTTCCCTGAGCACTGAGGGCCTTCACTGAGGATGAGAGTTTTCTTTTTTATAGTGGTTTCCCCGTGTGTAGTTTGAGATTGTTTCAGAAAGGGTCTGTAGGCTAAACCCTAACGTGTATGCATCCTCTGATTAAAGGATATCAGTTGCAAATGATTCATGCTGCAGAAAGGGACTTGAGGATGTTATGTTTGTTCTCCATATAAAGAATTAAAAAGAAAGTGCCCTGATAATGACCAATGTACTGAAGACAGTTGCAAACTAAAAGAATATTACTGTCACTAAACTGAAAATAAAAAACAAAAAAGCATGTGACCTTTCTTTGTGAGAGGAATAACAAACATGGAGTTTGTTAGCTCAAGAGCTATTATTCAGAGTTTAAGATCCATCCATAGGGATTAGAGGGGATGGTAAACGTATTTATTACATAAGGCTTATTGAACATAATTATGGCAGTTAACATAGTAATTGCAAGTAAATGGTGACCGTTATTGTTCTGTTGCTCTCTTGAATATTCAAGGATCTAAGGGCTCTGGATAGAGTTAAGTTGATAGAGCTGTTGCTTCCTTACACAAAGCACTGGGTTTGATTTTCAGCAAGGCATATAACGAGTCGGTGATACATGTCTATAATCACAGCCCTTGGGTGGTGGAGACAGAATGACCAGATATTCAAAGTAACTGTTTCATTCTATTGCTGTGATATAACACTGTAATTAAAATAAACTTGAAGAAGAAGGGTTAATTTCATCTTATCTTTCTGGGTCACACATTCCATCACTGACGGAAACCAAAGAAGGAAACTAGCCAGGAGCTCAAAGCAAAAACTGTAGAGGGGCACTGCTTGATGGTTCTCTCTGGTGATTGAGCTCCCAACTTTCTGTACCACTTGCCCAGGAGATGGCATCACTCAAAGTGGACTGAGCCCACCAACATCAATTAAGACAATATATGCCTCATTAAAATGTCCACAGACCAACTCCATTGCCACTTTAAAGACTATTATTCAATTGACACTGTTTTACACTTAGTTGAGGCTATGCCATGTTAATGGTTAATGCTAACTAATTAGGTTAGGATCTTTGGTTACAACAGAAAGTTTGAAACCAATTTTGGACGGACATATGAGACCATGTACTCTCTGGTTTTGTGTGTCAACTTGACACAATCTGGAGTTATCACTGAGAAAGGAGCATACCTTGAGGAAATTCGTCCATGAGATTCAGCTGTAAGACATTTTCTCAAATAGTGATCAAGGGTGGGAGGGCTCATTGTGGGTGGTATCATCCCAGGCTGGTAGTCTTGGTTTCTATAAGAAAGCAAGCTAAGCAAGCCAGGGGAAGCAGGCACATAAGTAACATCCCTCCATAGCCTCTGCATCAGCTCCTGCTTCCTAACCTGCTTGAGTTCCTTTGGTGATGAACAGCAATGTGGAAGTGTAAGCTGAATAAATCCTTTTCTTCTCCAACTGCTTCTTGGTCACAATGTTTTGTTCAGGAATAGAAATCCTGACTAAGATGGACTGTATCTTAGTAACAATACCCACAACAACAACAAAATCACTATTTGGAGAATGAAGGTGAATTCTTTGCTTTTCTACTGATGACTTTGAGATAGGAAAATGGCAAATGATGATGCTAGTTGTGGAGCTCCTATGTCTTAAATAAAGCAATTGAACAAAGCAATTGGGAAGGCTTGAAAGATCATGTTGTAAATTCTATGATTTCTTCCTTCCAAGAAATGTAGTCATATATTTTTCCAGCTCAAAATGGACACACTGCAATTACCTGCTTGTACTGAATGAAATGGAGTGTACTGTCCCTGACTTGGTTGTAAAAGCCAGCATACTAAACAATGCCTAGTTTTTGAATGCTTCATTGGGATTCAGCCACATAAAGAAGGTTGGTGACATTCGATGAAATACCCAACAGCTGGGAGATAGAACCTGAAGAGACCACCTCTAGTAGATAGACATGGCCCCCAGAGGAGGGATGAGGCCACCCACTCAACTCAAATTTTTTTAACCCAGAATTATCTGTCTAAAGGAAATGCAGAGACGAAAATAGAGCAGAGGCTGAAGGAAAGGCCATCCAGAGACCACCCTACTTTGTGATCCACTCCATCAGGAGACACCAAATCTCTACACATTATTGCTGATGCCAAGTTGTGTTTACAGACAGAAGCCTAGTATGGCTGTCCTCTGAGAGGCTTTTCCAGCACCTGACTAAGACAGATGCAGATACTCACAGTCAACCATTGGAGTGAGCCTGGGGACCCCAATGAAAGAGTTAGGGGAAGAGGTTAAGGAGCTGAAGAGGACTGCAACCCCACAGGGAGAACAACAGTATTAATTAACCGGACCCTCAGAGTTTCCAGGGACTAAACCATCAACCAAAGACTACACATGGACTAGTCCATGCCTCCTGCTACATATATAGCAGAGGACTGCCTCATCTGGCATCAGTGGGAAGGTAGGCGTTTGCTTGGTCCTATAGAGGCTTGATGCCCCAGAGCAGGGGAATATATGGGGTGAGACAGGAGTTGGTGGGTGGGTGAGGGAACCCCCTCTTAGAGGCAAATGGGAGGAGATTGGCTGGGAGGTTTGTGGAAGGGAAGCTGGGAAGGGAGATAACATTTGACATGTAAGTCCTAGCTAAGAGCCACTATCAAGGACCAGACTTGTGAATAGGAATGCTGTAGAGTCCAGTCCCAGCCACCATGTGACTGTAACCACATTAGAAAATTTGATTTTGACTCATCCATCTGGAGTCCCATGAGATGGAATAAGTAATTTCCATTGTCATACCTTTAAATATAATTATTTCGTGCACAAAGAGATTGTCAGAATTAATTCAAAACACTGGAATTAGAACCAAGTTCCCTCAATTTTGACCCCTCTGTTATCTTATTAATTTATTGAGTAACCCTTGTCTTAAGTGAGAATTCACAATTCATTTAGCTTGAAAGAATGTTGGAGACTGTTGAAATCCATTCATCATGCATGGAAATCAACAAGTTATCAGAGAGTTCATTATTTAGGGTCATTGTAAACACACAGCAACTTATTCTAAATGGACTAGCTTAAGTGTTGCATTGTAGACGGCAATACCAAGAGTCAACATAGAGGTGCAGTCAGTCCTGCATGTAATTGGCCATCAGTGCATGGTCACCTTTTATCAAGTTTCCATAATCAAATAATTTGAACTTCTGCTTGATATTGGAAGGCCTGAATTATGCCCGAGGAATGAATTTATTTTCTGGAATCTGGCTTCTTTTGTGCTTTGTCAACGGAATTGAAATGTTCAGTTAAATGCACACAGGAGTGCACACGCCTATGGTTATTCATTTGTATACCTTTACTGTTAGAATTTGAAAGCTTTTTCCTCATCTTTCTCTTGGAAGCTATTGGAAGAAATGGATTAGAAAATTGAAAAATATAAGAGAGAAAAATCAAGGTGTGTGAAAAACAGGGGTGTTTGCTGAGGAAGTCATTCCTCTGTGGTTAGGGACAAAAACATACACTGCTGTTGTCTGCTGCATAGGTAGACCTGGAGAATTGGGGGAAGATTGCAAGAAGGTGGTGGGGAATTTCTAATTTTTTGCTTTTTGCTCACTCTGCATATTTCTGCTGGAGGGACAGGAAGTTAATCTCCACTTACTCAGGTCTTTTTGTCCCAGCGCTGCCAGCACTTTTGGGTCGTTGCTTCCCCACAGCTGAGAGGAGGTGGAGGCTGCTGCTGTTCAGAAGGACAGGTGACTCCTGGAAATTTGATACATGAAGCATCGAGCTACCCTTCCTGTATGCTGAATGTGCAGCGATTTTCTTGACACCCTAAAACCTCTCTCACTGTGGCACATCCTTACATTTCTACACTTTTCAATCTAGATTTGTTGACTATCTTTTATCTTAAAGGTCTTTGCTCTGACTTTGGTTAGAATGTAACGTTACTTTGCATCAATTGTCAAGAAGGAAAGGTTGGCTGCCCTAGAAAGGGTGATGTTGGGCACACAGGAATGTTTGAAGTGTTATCCATGACAGTTACCACCCAGTACTGGACACTTTTGTATTTCTTTATTTTCCTTTTATTGTTAATGGCCATGACCCTAGTAAAATGACTGGAGGGTAAGATTAAAGCTAGCTGCTTTCTTCTGGTCTTGTGGCTCAGAATCTAATAATATGGAAAAATGGGGCTAGGATATCTACGTCCAGTCCTGGTTACATATATGAAGAGCATAGTGTGCTGAATTTCTGAAACAGCCGAATTTGCATGTGTCAAAGAGAGCAATATAATCCAGCAGCTGTCAATACAGCATTTTCTGCTGTTTTCTTTGTTTTACCTCTTTGTTTTTCTTTTCCTTGCTGTATCCAGTAACCTCCCTCCAGTACTCCAGCTAGAAACTCTTAGGAAAACCCATTGATCATGTGTAAGAGAAGACATGAAAGTAAGAGAGGGGCTTGTAGAGATGAAGAGCTTCTGAAGGAGAATGGGGGAGTGAGAGAAGGGAATTCATTATGTAAATGTGTGAATTTGTCAAACAATGAAAATCTGAAAGTAATATACTATAACTGAATGGATATGGGAAATGTGGTATTTTGATTTTATTTTATATATAAAGAAAAATTCAAGCATAAGAATGTTCAGCCTAATTTAAAAATTTTTATGCCCACATCTTTCAGGTGTTAAAAAGTTCAGTCTTGATAAATCTCTTTACATGCACTCCTCCCCTCACACACAATGCATGGCTTCCTGGGGAAAGCAGCTCCTAAACCAATCCCATATAAATGAGTTCCAGATATATTTAAAACAAACCCTGACAGTAATATATCTGAAGATACTTTCCTCTTCATATCAGAAGATAAAAGCTCATTGCCATAGTCATGCTCAATTACTCTCAAATGAGTTCCTTGTGCTGAGTTTATTGCAAACATTAACCCCTTCTTTGTATCCTAACTGACACCCAGTGGTTTACAAACTGCGAACCTCGTTAGCAACATGGATGGGATACCGTCATTATCATGGCTAGGAAAGGTGGGGCAGTTTTCCTTTTTTTCACAATATTAAAATCCTGTAGATTATTAAAGTGCAGTCCAATTAAGTTCAGTGTGGAGATAGGATGCCTGATTTCTTACATTAGAGAAGGACTGGAATGTCTTTTTCCAAGCTTATATTCTGGATGTAGAAAGGTGATGATTTTAAGTGAACTCTGAGGGTCTCAGGTTACAGAAGTTGCACACAACATGACAATTCCTTGTCATCAAAGTTGCTCTTGGAAGATTTTGGAAAAGGACCTCTGTGGAGCTGGATGTGCACACTGGAAGATCCACTGGGTCCTGCTTTTCCTCCATTGTTGGAGCATATGTCCCTTTCTCTGCTAGAGCAATAGGGTAGACATTGGCAGGGACTGGGACCCAGATTTTTAAAAAGTAGCTTTGCTTAGCATTTGTGCACACTGTTTTGCACCAGACACTTATGGGGATATACTGAGTGGTTGCAGAGACAAGGCCCTGCTAGTCTTACTCCCAGGCATACTGTTGGAAGGGGGATATTTATTACTGAATTATGTGTGCAATCACTTCTGTCTTTCTGATAGTCTGTCTCTCTTTTACTGGGTAATATATTCCAAGAGCAAAGAGTTAGGCATGCATATCACGGATCTCCCTGGAATATACCTTAGACTTCTGTCTGTATTTTTGAATTCCACTGTCTTGAGACTCAGGATTTATTCATGTGTTTTGATTGATTCCCCTTCATCTTCAGAGCTCTGAGTCACAGACGCTGACACAAGTGTGCTGAATGGCTGACGTACTGTCTGGGTTACCCGAGACATTGATCCCTCTGGTGTCTACTGAGTTCCACAGGAGACCATGGAGCTTACTGAAGGAGTCTGAGTCTCTCTCTCTCTCTCTCTCTCTCTCTCTCTCTCTCTCTCTCTCTCTCTCTCTCTCTCCTCCATCTCTCTCTCTCATTCACTTATTTGTTTTTCTTCTATACAGTAAATTATTTAATACAGACAGCTATGACAAAAATGTTCCATCAAAGCAATGACAAATTCTACATTCATTTCACTGGAAAAGATTTTTTTGACCATATCAATGGAAAGGGATTAGGAAAAATGGATATCAGTGGGAAGCTGGGGAGTGCTAAAGCTGATACCAACCATCAGTCTTACTAACTAACCTTGTCTCCTGGATTCTTTCAGATAAGCTATTGTTCATATCTCTAATGTAAGGTAATGGAGAAGGCACAGAGAAGTCAATCAACTGTCCTTTGGCCATCCAGCTTCAAAGTCCCTGGGATCAGCACCCGACTGACCTGGCTTCTTCAATGTGTTCATCTGCATTGCAATTACAGTCTTCCATAGCTCACATACCAGTTACTCAATTATCACCAGACAATGCTAACGAAGATGTACAGGACTTAGGTCCAGACTTCTTTAAAAAGTGACAGTCACTAGATTTGTTGTCAAAGAGTGACTTGAGTTTACACTCTAAGACATACCCTGTGCAAATTTTGTGACTGCATGTCAGGTACTTATGTTCCAGGAGCCTCAGTTTCTTTCTGTATGAAGTGCTGTCCACCTACAGGTCTAGGGATAGAAGCAGCCTTATTACACAGAAAGAAGCATGATTCTCCCCAGTGTCCTTGGCAATATGTAAGGGAGCCTTTTTGGCTCATTGCCTTCTTTCATTTTCAAGGAGTCAATACAGCAAGCTGCTACCTTGGAAGAGTTACTGTCCTTCTCTATGCATGGAAGTGACTTCCCAGGAGGAACTCAGGCACTGAGGCACTTGGATCTGCCTCATCAATCTGTGAAGAAGAGTGTTTCTAATTTTCTTGAGACTTTGCTTTGGAGTCCAGGCTCAGCAAGAACCTGGAGGGAAAACTAAATATGCTTCAAATAACACCATTTTTTTGTAAAAAGGCAAACTATTTTGAGGAAGAGAAGTGTCTCTTAAAATAAGACACAACACCATTTTCTTGAAGTTTTATTCCCATGGTAAGCACACAGTCTTATATATGGAGTTTGCATGATACAGAGGAAGTGCGGACTCATGGAAAGGCTGATGATATTTTAGAAACTCATTCCACTTTGAACAGGTATCATCATTCATCATCCACAGTCCATGCATACTAATCCATGAGTCTTGTTCTGTAGGCAAGGAAGGATGGGGCTATGAGGAATGTGGTTTATGAGAGACAAGTTGGTAATGATAGAAATGAAGCTACAGTAAGAGGCTGGTTTCGAGTGAGTGGGGAGGTAGCCTGGCTTCAGGTATGAGGAGCAAAGCAACTAAGCTGGCATTTAATTGTCCTCAGTAACTTCTGGAAATATGCTTTTGCATATGACTTATGTCAGTTGTCTTACTGGGTGGTCATTTGGAGGCAAGGTGGGGTAACATTCTGTAGGTTTACCATTCTATTCCTATATTTGTCAGATGGAGGCTTGGTGGTGCCAATATAACAAAGCCTAGATTATTTTGTCTCTTGTTTCCTTAAAACCTAAGGGAAGCTAGACTGAGCCAGGTCAAGAAAGTAGCCTAAGGAGATATGTTTATTTCAAAACCATGAAAGTAAAAGAAGACCATTGCCAGGGTAAAGAGGTGAAGGTGCAATGGAGAGGGGGCCAGCAGGCACATGTGGTATGATCTGGGAAAAAGGAAAAAAAAGGGGGTAAATTGGAATTGGAAGGGGAAGGAGATAGTGGAGAAAGAAGAAGGATGGTAAAATAGCAGTAAAGATGTCTAAACAATTTAGGAGAGTATGAGGATGACTCCAAATGACTGGTAGAGTGTAGAATATATGACATTCTGGAAAGAAGCATATATGAGATGGGATAATTAGAAGGATGTTATATCAGGTTTGCTTCTTTTGTGGATGTGATAAGACCTGAGAGAGAGGCTCAGATTTCTATGAAGGACACACCTATGCAAGGGAGTAATGAAATAGCAAAGAGACGTGCAGGTGCTAGCCACTGTCTCATCACACATTAAATGTTCTCCCCAGCTCACCCTTGATTTAATTGGCTCCAACACAGGTGTCAATTATATTTCCTGATGGAAAGAAACATCTACCTATTCATCAGAGACTAGGCAGTGACGTCAGACAAATTAAATTCTTCTACCAAAGTCTGCCTAGTGAGTCAGTGAATTTGTTGTGTTGCTTGCAGAAGAGTAGGTGATGTGCTTTTTAGAGAGGCTGACTCAACTAACTAAGGACCTCTTGTCTGATTCATCAGGAAAAATGGGAAAATCATCTCTCCTTGAGCTAAAGGCTGCATAGTCTGAGACATTATGAGCAAGATTGTCTCCGATATACTGGATCACGCAAATTTTTAGTGGTACTTGGTTTTACTGTCTGAGTTTCTCATGGATATCATGACCTGGAAGACAATAGAGGAGGGATAGAGTTTACTAAGGGACCTGGGTATAATAGAGGTGAGTTTTGGTGATCAGTTTATTGGACTATGTTCATAGGAGGTATAAGAAAGACTGGTTCAAATGTAAGTAAGAAATACTCAAATTAATAAAGATTAAAAAAAAAAGAAAGACTGGTTCAAAAAGGACATTGCATTTGGGCTGCTGTAGGGCTTTAGTGGCTCTGTTGAGCCCATTTTGGTAATTTCCCTGTGAGAGAGAAGCAGCTCTGACTGATCTGAGTGGCTTGGGTCAGTATGTGTATCAGATTCACAAGTGCAAAAGAAATCAAAAAGGGCTGAGAAAGAGCAAAGCATATGGAAGGGTCTGTCTGCATCGCATGAAGACAAATGGAGCAAGACTTGCATCAAGCCAAAACTTCCACGGAAATAAATAAGAGAAATTTAAATTCCTTGTCACTGAGTTCCTAGAACGCTTTAAAACTCAGCAACAGTCACGGAAGGAAAGCTTAAGCTTTTTGTAAGGGTGAACATCTGTCTGCCCATAGTATGAGTTGTAAAGAGCACTATGGGTGGGGATGTTTTTCCAAGCTTGGGATCCCTTTAGTAGTTAAGTCTTCTCAGTGGGATGGAAAGGGCTACCCTTACTGTCCTGGAGGCTGTCAGAATCATGGAACTGGCTTCATTCACAGGCAAAATAGGAAAGAGCCTGGTTATGTTTTCCACTGGGCCCGAACAATGTCCAGCAGCACAAACCAGCCTGACCAGTCTTATCAGGGGTGAGGATACGTAAAGTGACTTCAGAATGGTAGCATCATCCCAAGATGAGAAATCAGATGGCTGAGGAAAAATGATTATGCAATATGGAGCATTACATGGAGTATACTGTATCAATATTGCTTTTTAATAATGATGAGTGATATATGAATTTTATTAACATTTATGCTTTAGTATACACCTTATACTATGTGAAAGGATTAATTTTGATATTTGGACCCTGACATTTAATGAGCTACCACCTTTTATCAAAAGTAGATTCTTCTTCTTTTCTTTTTTTGCTGTTTATTTTCTTTTTTTTCTCCATCTTTATTAAATTGCGTATTTCTTATTTACATTTCAAATGTTATTTCCTTTCCCAGTTTCCAGGCCAACATCCCCCTAACCCCTCCCACTCCCCTTCTATATGGGTGTTCCCCTCCCCATCCTCCCCCCATTACGACCCTTCCCCCAACAATCCCGTTCACTGGGGGTTCAGTCTTGGCAGGACCCAGGGCTTCCCCTTCCACTGGTGCTCTTACTAGGCTATTCATTGCTACCTATGAGGTTGGAGCCCGGGGTCAGTCCATGTATATAGTCTTTAGGTAGTGGCTTAGTCCCTGGAAGCTCTGGTTGGTAGGCATTGTTGTTCATATGGGGTCTCAAGCCCCTTCAAGCTCTTTCAGACCTTTCTGATTCCTTCAATGGGGTCCTATTCTCAGTTCAGTGGTTTGCTGCTGGCATTTGCCTATGTATTTGCCATATACTGACTGTCTCTCTCAGGAGAGATCTACATTTGGTTCCTGTCAGCCTGTACTTTGCTTCATCCATCTTATCTAGTTTGGTGGCTGTATATGTATGGGCCACATGTGGGGCAGACTCTGAATGGGTGTTCCTTCTGACTCTGTTCTAAACGTTGCCTCCATATTCCCTCCCAAGGGTATTCTTGATCCCCTTTTAAAGAAGGAGTGAAGCATTCACATTCTAGTCATCTTTCTTGAAATTCATGTGTTCTGTGCATCTAGGGTAAGTCGAGCATTTGATATCCACTTATCAATGAGTGCATACCATGTGTGTTTTTCTGTGATTGGGTTACCTCACTCAGGATGATATTTCCCAGTTGCATCCATTTGCCTATGAATTTCATGAAGTCAGTGTTTTTGAGAGCTGAGTAATATTCCATTGTGTAGATGTACCACATTTTCTGTATCTATTCCTCTGTTGAAGGGCATCTGGGTTCTTTCAGCTTCTGGCTATTATAAATAAGGCTGCTATGAACATAGTGGAGCATGTGTCTTTGTTATATGTTGGGGCATCTTTTGGGTATATGCCCAAGAGAGGTATAGCTGGGTCCTCAGGTAGTGCAATGTCCAATTTTCTGAGGAACCTCCAGACTGATTTCCAGAATGGTTGTACCAGTCTGCAATCCCACCAACAATGGAGAAGTATTCCTCTTCTACCTCTTCTTCTTTCTCTTCTCTCTTCCTCCTCCTCCTCCTCTTCTTCCTCTTCTTTCTCTTTCTCTCCTCCTCCTTCTCCTCTTCTTCCTTCTTCTTTCTCTTCTCTCTTCCTCCTCCTTCTCCTCTTCTTCTTCTTCTTTCCCTTCTCTCCTCTTCCTCTTCCTCTTCTTCTTATTTTTCAATTAAATTTTACTTTTTTACTTATTCAGTTTACATCTCACTTACTGCTCCCTCCTGGACATCCCCTCCCACAATCCTTCTCCACCCCCTCTCCCTTCTCTTCTGAGTGTGTGAGACTTCCCAGGTGTCCTCCAACGGTGCCACTTCAGTCCTCTGTGAGGCTAGGTGCTTTCTTTCCTACAGAGGCCAGACAACAGAGTCAGACAAGTACAAGCAACAGCTTTTGGGACAGTCTCTGCTCCAGTTGCTCAGGACCCACATGAAAGTCAAACTACACTTCTGCTACATGTCAGCGGGAGGTTTAGCCCATGTATGTTGTTTGGTTGGTGGTTCAGACTCTGCAAGCTCCAAGGTTCCAGGTTAGTTGACTCTGTTGTTCTTCCTGTGGAGTTACTATCCCTTTTGGGCCCACAATCCTTTCTCTTATGCTTCCCTAAGAGTCCCTGTGCTCTATCCACTGTTTGGCTCCAGATGTCTGTATCTGTCTGACTCAGCTTCTAAGGAGGAAGCTTCTTCCCCCCCCCATCTTTATTAAATTGGGTATTTCTTATTTAAATTTTAAATGTTATTTCCTTTCCTGGTTTCCAGGAGGAAGCTTCTTATGCAATGCTAAATCTCGAGTATTTCACAGATTTTAAAAAGCATCTGAAAGGGATGTAATAACAAGTAAAGAGAGCAGTTAAAGAATTTAATAGCATGGATAGGAAAAAGCATTCCCATGAGTCAAAAGGTTGTCTGGTCAGTCCCAGAGTAAGTTACCTTATGAGTTGTTGTCTAGAGTGATCCCTGTAACTTCACCCCAAAGCTATTGCTACCAGTCTTGTTTGCACCATAGAAAGGGAAACCACTCTTACTAAAGATACCATAAACTTTGACAATAGGAATGGAGAAATAAAGGCTGTGAGGTACCTGAAAGCATTCTTTCTGTTCTTTAAATTTCATTGTTCAGGAAGGCACCATGCTTGCTGTCATGAACAGCCATATTTGTCTATGGAACCTTCACACTATCGTGTCAATGTGGGAGGAAATGGTTTGCAATAGTATAATAGTGGCATGGGTGGTAGAGGTTCAACCAACTGCTTTCTTACTGAATTTGTGGCTTGTTCCATGGGGAGAAATTAACATCTAGTACTGCGAAATGGCACAGATGTGTGATTGACAGAAGCACAGGAGGAAAATATGCAGTCATCTATGTCACTCCTTACAAGGCTCAGAGAACATATAAGAGGGAACAGGAAAAAAATGTAAGACCCAGAGGAAGGTTGGAATGCTTGAAAGTGGAAATTTCCTTCAATTGCGACATTCTCTCCTAAAGGAAGAACGCTCATACAACTCAGGGTGGAACTGACCCACGTGGCCCAGGAAACCCCTGAAACATTACAAGGCCTTTGCCAAAGTTTTAAAATAAAATTGTAGGGGCAATGCGAATCCTTTAGATGGCGCTGGCTGTAAATATGGTTGGGAGCTCTAGGAACACACATTTTTGAGTTGCTCCCTGTGCTGGGGTGTGGAATTTTGGGTGATGAAGCTGTTTTTGAATTACTCATTCTCCTGTAAGTAATTACCCATTCCATTATTAAACATTTTTCATTAAAGTCACTTGTTAATAAAATTAAAAATGAGTGACATTTCGTGTGTGTGTGTGTGTGTGTGCGCGCGCGCGCGCGCGCATGTGCGCGCATGTGTCCGTCTTATCTGAATGAACAGATGTTTCTCAAAATTGTCTAAGGAAAATCCAATATGTTGTTTTTGAATGATGTCTCATTAGTAAAAGAAATCCAATCTCAGAGTTGGTGTGGCAGAAGACTCAGTAGTTATGGGGCTACAGATACGGTGTATTTAAAGTTAATTAAAACTGTGCAATTGTCTACTGTTTTCATCCACAGGTCTATGTGTTAATGTCTGTAATATGCAAAGTTTTGCCTAACGTTGTTTGATGTTTATGGATTCTATGATATGAATCATATGTAGGTCTGGATGATGATTTTATTGTAATTTGTCTTGATCTTGAGACCTCTGAGCTAAAATGATAGGTATCCAATGCAATTTATCTAGCAGATACTGATGAAAAAGAAGATAAATTTAGATTAATAACATAACCACTGCTATTACAAAAGTAGGCACATGACAATTATAGGCCCATAGAAATTCTGAAACTCACAGGTGATGTTGCTATGTTTTTTTTTTATTCTGGAAGGAAGAATGTCTCATGGTTAGGACTATTTTCATTATTCCCCGTGCCCCTCAGTTCTCCCTCTGCCCTTCCCCTGCACAGAGTTAATGGCTTGTTTTTCCAGTCTACTACTCTTCTCCACCTGCTTCCTGATTGTAGGATGTTGGGGGTCCAGCACCTCTTTTCACTTAAACTTTCTTTGCTTCACATAGTTCAGGATGATACAAAACTTTATATATCTTACTCAGTGGGAATTTTATAAATTTGTCTGGGTTCACTTTGTGCCCCTAAAGTCATTCCATAATTCCTTTAAAGATAGACCTCTGTCTATTTTGGGCTGTGTGCAGGTGCTGTAGAACACTGACTCTAAGATTTTTAAGTAACTCTTTAGTCTAGTTGGGAGGCTCTAACTAGGTGTGCTGTTGAGTCTTTTAGAAGTCTTAACAAAAGGTCTTATGGATAAACCATTGATTTGATCTCAATCCTAAGGCTACTTCTTATTTTTAAAATCTTTTACTGACTAAAGACATTGAAGATTTGAAATAGTTTTATATTCCAACCTGGCACATAAAAGTAAAAAGGTAAAAGCATGGAATTAAAAAAATATATTGCCTTGAAGCTCTGCTTACAAATTTAACCTTTTTCTCTGAAGCTACTCTCCCACTTCCTTAAGAGGCAAGACAGTCAGTGGCACTTGATACACAGCCTGGAAGTCTCCTTTGTTAGAGGGACAAATCTACTGTCTTTCATTTACACTAAAGTAGGCAACAGTCCCACTAACTCATTTTTGCCATAAGACTCTAGCTATGATATTTCCAGATCCATATTCTTATCATTTTGAAAGTTCTCACCCTCTTATAGTACAAGACATCAAAGACCTGGACATAGCAAACAGCAGAGGCTTTTGAGTTGGAGAAATTTTTCTAGGTTATGTAGTGTAACCAGTGTGTGTGTGTGTGTGTGTGTGTGGAGAGAGAGAGAGAGAGAGAGAGAGAGAGAGAGAGAGAAGGAGGGAGGAAAGAGTAATTCACTGATGAATTTAAAAATGGAAGAAAGGATCCTAGCACAAGGTTCTAAAAGAATATAATTTCATAAATACCTTGACTTTAGGTCTATTACAAAAATTACATGTTTCTGGAACTGTAATATAAAACTTCGATATAATATGATGTATACAAAATATTTTGGATCAGAAGTATTCTCTGTTTTAGAGTTTCTTTAAATTTTGGAATATTTACATAAACTTTATCTCTAATCTGAAAATCCAAAATCTGAAATTCATCAAAACCCAAGCCCTCTTGTGTGATGAGGAATTTTACCCCTGTAACATCTGTGTGCTTAGTTCCTACTAGGGTTGTAATAATTCATTAACGTAGTTGATTGGATCTCATTCCATTTAATGGAGTAGGGAGGAACCTTTTGAAGCTGAGATATTCTCAAGAGCAAAAGAAAGAGTAACAAGATTGGGGATGCTGTTTTCTTCTTTTTCTTTTCTTTCCTCTTTTAATGCGCAGATAATGATCTGCCTTGTGTTTCAAAGTGTCCATTGTAAAGCGCTGCCACGGAGAGGGATTCTCTTCCCAAAGCTACTGTGAGCAGTTGCTCTTTGCTGGGATACATTAGATATTACTTAGGGATCTTGATTTTTATTCTGATGTTGTTTACCATGAAAAGAGGAAAAGAGTCCAAAAAATAATGTTTGGCAAAGCACGCTTGCTGAGAAAGTGCTAAGTTCTGTGTAAGTTAGCACAGCTAAAGTTTACATTTGTTAATCCTGAAGATTTAACAGGACAATAAACAGATGATGCTGGGTGAAAGATTCGTCAACTGAAAATCTGTGTTCTGTCAATTCCAGATGTGTGTGATTTATTGCAATCACATGGAAAGAAACTAATCGAAAATACAGAATAGCAGCTTACACTTAGAATGTGACTGAGGGGTTTGTAGCATATGAACCAATCAATACAGCTAATACTAAATGCTTACCAGAGGCTAGGCTTCAGGGACATGCTTGTAGACATGCTTTTGTGCACCAGCATGAACAACCCGGGAGTCATTACTATTCTGAAAACTTTAATAGTTTGACAAATGGGTGTTTGAACAATTTATAATAAGTTGCTCAAGGGTTCCTGATTTAATTCCTCATTTGAACTTATGTGTGAGTTCAAGGAGTCAATTTGTCTTAGAAATAGTATAGTAAAAAATGAGAATTATAAGTAGAATTTCAGTCTCTTCTTAGGATAGAAGACAATGCCTATCATTCACAAGTCTAAGATTAGTCTTTTACTAATCAGTAAAGAAATACTTCTTGACTACTCCCATGTGTGTGTGGACAGAGGCTGGCCGCCTTCACTTACCATGGTTGGTAGAAGAGGTGAATTATTGGGCTGTTGCCAGGTGTAAAGCTGGTAGATGCTGATGGATGATACCAACTGGTCCTCAGCAAAACGTCAGAGTGGAGAATGGCTCTGATTAAGAGTGTGGAGGGGAGTGTTGTGAAACTGTTCTCTGGTCATAGCATGGCCACTGTGCTTGTATATTCATTGCAGCTGTGACTCCCTAAGACCCATACCCATCACCATTTTATAATGCATAGCAGATTATGGCACCCCCACCTCTCGCTGAGAGACCATAAGCTGCTACGGAGAAATATCACTTTCCTCAGTGGTATAGCTACTGGTAAGTTGCCCATGTTCATGTATATGACCCTTTACTCATGCTCATACAGAAAACCATAATAAAACCTAGGGGTTCAAAAGAAAAATCATCACAGTGTTGGAACCTTGCTGGGGAAGGGAGGTTTAGTGGGAAAGAAGTGTGATATGAGAAAAGGTAATAAGGGAATGAAAACTCAGTATATACATGCATAAAATTTCCAAAGAACAATAACGACAAAAATCAAATATGCTGATGTCTATATATTCACATGTATGCCCTCACTATAACCAATCTCACCCACTTATCTATACATTATTAAACCCAGATATAGGAAGAGATATGTTTGGTCACTTCTCATACTCTGGTACAGCACAGTGTTAACACTTCATCCCAATAAATTGATACTATGGTGTAGTATATGAGATAATATCTATAAGATTAGGACCAGTCATAAAAACTCTATGCACCACTGTGCAATGTAATAGAACCTGGTTCTAATGTTAACATAAGGGTTACTGGAATCCTATGCCAACAGAAGCAAAACTCTTTGATTACCCCAGGCTAAGGTCTCCTCAGCACAGAAAGAAGTTTTTGAACCTTAAAGGTTAGTTAGCCTTACACGAATACTTAAACTTCTTTTAGCAAAGAAACACTGGTAAGTGATCGTGGCACAATAGATATAACAAAAGGAGATTTATGTTAAACACTGAGAATGATTTACAGATACTCACTGGTATGTGATCACTGGTGTGACAGTTTCTGTAGCATGCCACTGACCTGCCTCCACTGTCCATTTTGTAAAGGCACCATCAGATACATAGCCAAGGCATCAGAGGGACCAGGAGGAGCAGTTCCCCTGGAGACTCCTGATTAGCTTAGGCCGCCTACAACTCCCAAAAGCAGTAGGTTTTGTGCTTTTCTGAGGATCTGTATTTGTACGTTAAATCATTGTAGATACATTGAAGCAAATAATTTAAAGATTTTTGATTATTAATTTTTTTCCAGATGAAGATTAATTAAACTCGTTATTGTACATGGAAGATAATTCCATTTATGCCTTCCTGGATGTTCTTTTTTAAGATTATATAACAGAACGTATATCCTTGACCATCTTGTGGATAGGGGCAGTACTCAGTAAGGCCACCACTGTCAATGGCAAGCACTTGTATGGATTAGAACAGTTGCTAGGCTTTTAAAAAATGGAATTATGATTCCAACATTAATTTTTCAGAGACCTGTTATACAGGAGATTAAAGGACTCTTTTTCAATGATTCATTGAAGTCACCTATGAATCAGTTGACATCCCTGAGAAACCTCTGAATTTTTTATTTTATCTATAGATGGCACTTTTTAATTGGAGAATCTGATACTCACAAACTCACCTTGCTATTTTCCCAGTGCAGTCCTCCAACTCAGTTCATCTTAAGGTGACTGTGTTTAAAAACAATTTTAAAACTGTTCACCCTAGAGTGGGAACCCTGATGTTTTAACCTCTGTGTTCTGCTGAGGGTCCTTTCTGACTCTGACACCGGTATGTTGCAGGGTGGGCTGGGATGTGAGTATCTCTACTCTTCTTCGAACTCTGCTCATCAGGGTTGTATCAGCTGATTTTTCTGGAAGAAGGAGTGCTTTGTGCTTTGCATGAAGCAATTGCTCAGCAATAGTTTGAAGACAGAGCCAGAGGTTTAGTATTACATAGAAAATTAAATAATAAAAGTTAAGATGAAAAAAGAAACAATTTTTCAAAATTATGTTTTAGAGAGGTGCGAATGAGTCCCAGACCATGTATGTATTTATCTTCTCGGCTACTGTTTTTTCTAATCTATGTGTTTCCCTCTGCCTATTCCACTTCTGTGTTCTTTTCACTAGAGTCTAGTAGAGCATTCAGTGGGTTTACTCTCCATTCCTAGAAAAAGGAATCTTCTCAGGATGATATTGTGTAGATAGAGATAGGATCAGAGAACTCGCCTATGAGGGTAACATAAGCTAGAGCTATGTCACAGCCCCCAGGAACAAAGGACATGGTGGCATTCAGCATACAGCTTGCAGGGCACAGACTTTTGCATTTGACTTCATCACCAGTGACTAGACCTAGAGCAGGTCTCCCAATTTCCTTTGGCTTCTTCTTCCTGCGTCTCTTGATATGATATGGAAGATGACAGATCTTGAAGAATCCTCAAGTAGCTCATCAGAATGCAGCCGCCCTCTTGGCTGGATCCTATTTAATGTCTATGTCAGCATCTCCCTTGCCTCCTCTGAGTCTGAAGTCCATGAACTGTGTTTTTAAGCTTTCCTTAATGGAAGTTTGCCTCAAGAGGAGGATTAGCCAATTGGCTAAAGAACAAAGAATCAATTTAGTTTAAAATAGCTCTTTTAATGGTGGTATTTTGCATCCACAGTAATTTTCCAAGGCTCTGTGCCTTTTTGGAAAATCCTTAGGGAGCTTGGAGTGGACTTGCTTGTCATCATTAGGCAGGGGGAGGCTGGAGTGGACCCTCCTTTTCCATCAGAGTGAGAAGCCGAGCCAGGGGAGGATATAACTTTTAAACTCTCTGAAGTGCAGTAACAACTGCTTAGGGTGCTTCCTGGGTGTCTAATCTTCAAGGAAAAGAAGAAAGGAAGCTATCCAAACCCAGTGGCAGAGGATAAGCTAAAGAATTTATAGCCTTGCAATACACCTACTAATTGCCTATACACCTCCTAAATGAAATTATCTAACGAGGTCCCCTGGCACTGAAATCTGGCCCTAGCAATACATGGACTCATATGTAATGTTTAAAAGTAAAACAAGTCTCACATCACATGGTTAGTCAAATAATTAGGACATGTATCTCATTTGAAATGCAACACTGAATTTAGGCAATACTGGAAATAAGGCACAATACTAAATACTGTATTACACAATGAATATAATGATAATTATTCTTTGGTCACAAGAATTTGCCTGCTTATCTTATTTCTCAGAACTAAGTAACAATGGGATTTTAGATTTGCTTATTTTTAAAGGATTGTTTTTCTATTCTTTATTCATGTGTATGTATGTTTTCGTGTGAGTGTATGCCATGTACATACAGGAGTCTGTAGCGGACAGAAAGCACCTGTGGAGGACAGAGATCATATTCCCTGGAGTTGCAGTTGTAAATGGCAGTGAGTTGCTTGATGTGTTGCTAAGAAGTGAAACTGAGCCCTCTGGAAGAGTAGTAAGTGCTTTTAACCAGTGAACCATCTCCCTGGAGCTGAAGCTACAGGCAGTTATGAGCTACTCTGGATTCAAACGTAGTTTACAAGAGTAATGCACACTTTTAATCTCTGAGCCGTCTCTCCAGCTTTAATTAAAAAAGTACATTTTGCTAATCTATCACTTAAAATGTAATCCACATGCTGATAAGAATGGAAAATAAGTATACTATACTAGATATATGCTAGGGTGAGCTAAACACTAGGTACAAACTATTTCTTTTAGTACAACAATTCTGAAATATTCTTTGTGATTTTTTCCTATTTGTTGGCCACAGAGTTTTCCATTTCCTAAGACTATCTGGAAATGTTCAAGTTTTGGGATTTCCAGTTTAAAGGTACTAGTCTTGCAATGAACCCTTTGATCTTCCAGATTGACAAAGAAAGAAGCCACTCATTAAGAGAAAGTTCCAGTAGTTTTGGTAACTTAGAGAGGGGAGTGAATTTATTTTTTATAAGATTTATTTAGTGGGCTCATGTGAGGTGAATTAAGTATGTAGACTTTGGTAAGGAAGTGTTAAAGCAACAGAATATACCACATGCACTAAAAAATGATTAGGAAAGACATAATCAAAGGGATTGGCAAGGCAAAGGAGTCGAGGCTTAGTCCTAGACTGTTTATTTCCTGGTGCAGCATCTTCCAAGTGAAAGACAAGTGCTCTTCAAGAACATGAGTTGCAGTCTCAGACTGAACGTGAGATTACCAGGTTGTAGAGTCCCAGGCAGAACTCAGAGTTCCTAGTCTTTAGACTTATGTAACCTAGAAATGTCCTCAGTGAATGTCTGGGTAGGAGTTAGAGGAGTGTAGACATGCTTCATCAAGAAGGTCTTTGTATACAGGCAGTCTACTATGCCCAAGACAACTTTGGATGTACTTATGTCTTAATAGAAAAAGATAATCCATTAGCCTTCATCAGATACTGAAAGTAATTCTGAATTATGATAATAACGATGACAATAATAAGACAAATTGATTGGAAGACAAGGAAGATTCAAAACTGGCCTTTCTCTTCTGATTCATTTCTTTCTTTCCATTCTCCAAAATGTCAAGGTTACTATTCTTGACTGCATTCCTTTGCTTATTATGCTATTAATGCTGACATTTAAATGCTGTTACCTTGGCACTTTTCTTAAATGTTACCTCATCATTTTGTTTAACTAACTCCTCTGCATCCTTTGGAGCCCAGCACTTACTTTCATATTCCTTTAAATATTTCCTGAAAGTTCTGTTGGGTCTAATTTCTTCCCACTCTAAATTCCTATAGAATTGATGGCTTGTCCCATACAATTTGTCATCTAGTTCTACATTGTTTAATCATTGTTATTTTGTGAAGCTGATTTTCTAAAGTGTTTGTTAATAGATTCTTAGGCACAGTGGATAAGATCATTGGCTAGCAGTGCAGAGCACAAGCTTGGCTGAGTCATCTTTCTCTTGTGTCTTGTGCTACTGTGCTTTGCCCTTCAGTAGCTTTCTTTGCAGAGGGATGACAGTAGTGAAGCCCAGATCATTAGGATCTGGAAGGATGAATGAGATAGGGCATAAAAGGTGCTTTGCAGAGACACTGGAGAGACTGTCTTAACTTGAACAATTGCATCAGATTCATCATTCCCCACTAGCTCTTCTCAATCAGTACGAGTTCACTTCTGGTCCCATTTTTCAACTCTGAGACACCATAAAAGTTACTTAAGTCTGCACAACCTCATTTTCTTTCCATCTTCAGAGAAGTCTAAACTCTTTGCCAACAGAGTCGCTGTAGATTTCAAATTAGAACTATACTCATTCATTTATTTTAGAGACCTACCTTTAGAGCAACATTGGGTAGGAAGTGATGAGTCTGGCCAATATTTTCCTCCTACAGCAGTTGGGACATTGAAAGGTTGATCCTAGAACTCCCAGGGCAAAGCCATCATAGTCTTTAAATAGAGTTAGAGGAAAACATAGCCCATACCCAGGTAGAATCAGGACTCTGAAAAAGAGGTGTGGATTGTATTTAGCTCTGTGTCCCCTTCCAGTCTTTCTATTTATCTGCTTTTGTATTTACTGAGTCAGTGAGTTTAGTGCTAGCCACTGGTTTCCATGTTGTTTCCACCAACATAAGTTAGAGCTGGGAGTCCTTCTGAGCTTCCAAATTAGTCCTCAAATAGTAAAGAAGGGCAAGAGCTGAACTAACTATTCTATAGAAGAAAAAATAGTTGAAGGTAAGTGAATCTTCTTCTACATAATATTTTTTTCAATTAAAAGAGAAATAGAAGAGAAACATTAGCTAGAACATAGGAAGCAGATATTGCACGGGGTTCCTTGGCACTGTCCGGCATCCAGCCTGAAGACAGGAAGAGCCAACAACTGTTTTGTCCCAGCATAATTTGAGGGATAGTGGTTGCTCCTTTTCACAGAAGAGGAGAACTTTCAACCAGAGCGGTAGTAAAGATGCTTCTTTTAATGGGACCCTGATTCTTTAAGATGGTGGTAAAAATGTGAGAGAGAGAGAGAGAGAGAGAGAGAGAGAGAGAGAGAGAGAGAGAGAGAGAGAGAGAGAGAGTGTGTTTAGGAGTATTACTTACAATAAGTGGGAACTCCATGGGAAACATCAGTGTAACAAGGAAAGGTTCACTAAGGCAGAGCATTAGTGAAAATTTTCTTAGTGATGACACGGTAATTGCGAGAGACCACTGAAGCTGTAACAGCTCTGAAGCCATCTCTTCTATTTTGCTTGGAAACAAAAATCCTGTGTTCTTGGGAAAAACCTGGGCTTCAGCAATTATGCCAATAGGGGTCTTGTCAAGGTTACACACATCTTTGGAATCTAGATTTAGATTCCTTTTCTATCTAGGTATCAAATGGAGCTTAAATGCATGCATGAACACCCTGAAGCTATATTCAAGGCTTTTTGGAACCTACATAAATGCTTTCAATAGCTAAGGTGAATTGTCTAGATACATCACCTACATATCCTTCCCTCGGTTGATGTGCAACCAAGGAATACTTGGATTCTCTGTTTTGATCATAAGGAAGGCTGCATTTTTTTCAGAATAAAATTTTACTCTCTAGTGGACAGCATCCCAGGAACTTTTGAGGAGATGTTGTTTTAAGCAACTTATTTTCAAACAAATGATTATGAAGGTAATGAGTGCTCTTAAAAGAAGATAGGAAAGGCCAAAGGAGAAAATGAAAAATCCCCAGAAGGAGACCCCTTGGGGAGCAAAGTCATCCTTTGGTCATTTCTACATAAAGTCTTTTGTATTTGATTCAGTTGGAAAAGCATTCCCTGTGTCCTGTAGACCTCTGTGTTGGGGGAACACAGACTGGAGTATCATGCATCCCTGCTGCCCAGGAGCTGGTAGTCAAGTAAGGACTGCAATGACTCTCCATATAACAAGTTCACTGTCATAGCAGCTGTGATTCTAACGAGGGATCAGCTTGTTCACACAGCATATTTTCCAAGACACCAAGGACTATAGCGAAGAAAAGAGGCTTTAAAACCTCCAATAACAGCTCAAATGAAAAGTGAAAGAAGCCTTTTACCTTTTGTTTCTTATACTGGGCTTGAAATCAAGAAGTTCAGGAACTAAGACAAGACTGCATTGCTGTTAGGGAACGGAGAAGGTACAAGAACTTGCCTTTTCAATTGCATGACTCTGGGATGGGAGGAGGCCATTGCCAGGAAAGAGCTGATGCAGATTAGGGCAGACCATTAACCAGCTGAGTGTCTCCCATGTGTGGGTTGAAACCACCGTTACCAAATTGCCTGAGACAGGTTGTACAAAAGCTATCTGCTGCTTTTGACTTACCACTAGTTCCTTCTCGTCATTTCTTATTATTGTCTTAGCATAGGAACATGCCTGTATAGACGACAGCGTTTATTCTTCGGGTAATGCATGCTCAGGAGGAACTTGAATTTTCAAAGGACAATTTGAAGCAGAAGATTAAGAATGAACCTGGTTTAACAGGGAGGCTGCAAATGAGTCAAGCAACTCTGTATATGTGCACAGGAACATTGACGAGTGATTCCAGGAAAGCTCGACCGCTCCTGCCCCTCCCGGGATGTGTTACTGTCCCTGTAACTAGATATGGGCTTGAATGTGTGGGTGTTATAGGTGAATCAGGTGTGACGCATACATCTCCATGTGCACCCACTGGTACCCTTCCTGTGCCCTACGTCAAGTGTGAGCAACCAGTAAAAGGAAAACACAAAAGAAAAAGTGCAACTACACTGAAGAAAATACAGCATCTCAGGAGAATTAGCAAGTGGCTGTAATGACAGGTTTGAGGTCAGCTCTGTGTCTGAAATTAAAACCTGAAAATAAATTTCAATCAGCTAAGAAGAGCTAAGTGTCTCCTTGTGAATTGTCCACAGCTGTTTGGATGGTGATTTTCTTTTTCTGATGCAGACAGTTGAGGGAAATAAAGGAGAAAATGATGTGAACCCTGCTGTTTAAAACACTCTATTTCATGCATGCTCTCTTCTACAGGGCTTCATCACCTCAGGCAGGCTGCAAGCAGGAGGAGAGATAGTATTTGGAACATTTACCTGCAGTTTACTTTAGCCATCTTACTGTATGGGAGCTATTATTATCTTTTAAGCATCCAGAATAACATACCACAGGGTTCAAGCTCCTTTTGGGTAATTGTTGATGTATGTATGTATGTATGTATGTATGTATGTATGTATGTATGCATGTATGTATGTATGACCTAGTCTTGATGGACTGGCTTTTGGCTCTACTGAGATGTTTGTAATCACACTAAATGCTCATTAACTGAATGCTACTGTCCTTTTCACAGTTATTTATTGTACCCTTATCTGTAGTGTGGGATGGCATGGGATGGGATGTGTAAGTATCAGATGGGATGTTTGGCTAGGGCATGAGGAAGGAGCACTTACCCATGGTAGTAATAGAGACCCTAAATACCCTTTCTGGCATTTGATGACACAGCAAAAATATTGACTGAAAGTAGGAAGTGAGTCTCCAACAGATCTGCTTTTGGTGCCATTTTGACCTTGCACCAAACTGTTCAAACAAGGAGAAACAAATTTTTCTTATGCAAACTGCATTGTTTGTGGGTGCCTATTGCAGCAACATGACCAGAATATGGTATCAAACCTTGATAGCCTAGAAGAAAATGCTCCTTTTTTTTTTAAGGTGTCAACTTTTCTGTCTTTATTCTCTGTCATTGATTTTTGATTAAGTTGTAGTTGTGGTGTATTTTTCAAGACCTCAGACTTCTTTTATCTCTCTCTTCCATCCCATAGCTTTTCTTGGCTTCTTTCAAATGTGCCCTTCAGTTCTGTCACATTCTGACTTTGACATTACATACTAAAGAACTCACACTTTGGAATGAGCAAAGTTCTAGGAGTCTCACAGAAGAATTGCAGTTTATTCACTGCTGTAATACCTGCTTGCCATGTCAGATTGCCTATGTAGGCTTGGAAACCTTTGTTTGCTTATCTGTGAAATAGGCCTAACAGTTACAGTCTAAGAGTGCCGTAAGGATCACACACAGTAATGAATCATTTAAAAACCTGTAGAGAAGTTCTCTGTTCTGCTGAAATATCGTTCCCTCTGTGTGACTTGGTATGCTTTTATAAGGAATATAGAATTTTTTGTGAAACAGGTCTCACCCAAGATATCGGCTTTTACAGTCATGTTTGACTGTAGTTAAAATGGAGGTTGTCATTAGCTCAAGATTCCATATAACTTCCTTTCATGTGTATTTCTGTGGGATCCCTATTTTCTCCCACTTTGAGCCTGGTAAAAAGAAAGCTACGGACTGAGGGTAATTTTTTATAGAGTGTACTTCAGACAACTCAAAATCAATAGTTTTCTTTGTTGAAGACACCCAGGAAAGTAAAACATAAGGAATCATGGGGCTTTACTATTGCTTTTTGAGGTTGATGGTAAAACTTTATGGGATTCTCATAAAATGCATGGTTGAGTACAAAGTGAAATTGCATTTCATTATCGTTTATCACTGTCTGATGATGGCTAACACTGCATTTTGTAACACTTGACATCTAGTATGTGTGTGGTCAAGGAGTCAGACTCTCTGATTCTTTCTTTCTAGTGGCTTAGCATTCATAAAGCAGCCAACAGATATGAGGATAGGCTTGATGAAGAGGCTAGTAGGTTATGAGGTGGCTACTGTGGCTCTCAGAGGTCAAAGGAGTCCAGAAAAATATTTCTGATGGGCCCTGTGCTAGAATGCCCTTGACATAAAGATGAGCATATGTTAAATTACTGGTATAAATGCCAATCACAATATAATAATACTAGTAACCTCTGGAGATTTATAGAACATTTTTGATATCTTAGATATTGATTTTATGCTTATGATTTTACATGATTATCTCAGCTTCTATAAATGCAGGTGTGATTGAGCCAAATTCAATGGGTGATGAGGGGTGAGGGGCAGCTAGAAGCAGGTATGAACATGAAGTTATTCTATAAATTCAGCCTCATGCAGAGCAGATGCATGTGGTAGTTTTTAGAAGTATTTAGAAATTGATTCTTCAAGGGTGGGGCTATAGATTAGTTGGTAGATTTCTTCCTTAGGATATACACAGACCAGGGTTTGATTCCCAGCACTTCATAAACTTGGCATGGTGGAATATGCCTGTAATCCCAGCATCAAGGTTATAAAAGCAGTTTGACATCCTGGGTAAACTGACACAGAACATAAAGTTGGTGACTGGAGGCTGCTGTTGATGGCAACTGGTGACTGTAGAAAAAAAGGGGGAGAAACTCTGTCTTTCTGTCTCTGTCTCTGTCTGTCTCACACATACACAAACACATACATTGAGTGTGAAACAAGACAAGCTCTAACAACTTTACACATATACATACATATATACATACATACATACATACTTACATACTTACATAAATACAAACACATACATATTCACACATTTGGGCAGATGAATCAAAGTCTAAACCACTTTACATTCATACACATAATGGGTTCATTTTGCGGACGCATATAGCAAAGCTCCAATGAGTAAGCTCCAACTGTTTTGCATACACATATAGCTCCTGAAACATACAGGCAGATTCTGAACTATACAGACCTGTAGATCCAGAACCATACATCCCAAGGATACCCATCAGAGGCCTGTGATACCAGGACAATCAAGGCCAACCTCCCTTCTACTACAATAGGAATATCCAGGGAACAAAGACATCTAGATGGCTAAAGGTCCTCAAAGGAACACAATTAACAACAACCAGAGCAATATGACATCTTCAGAGCATGGCTAACCTACTACAGCAACCCCTGGATATCCTAACACAACCAAATCACAAGCAAATGACCTTAAATCCAACCTTATAAAGACGATAGAGACCTTTAAAAAGGAAATGACTAAGTCCCTTAGCAAAATACAGGAAAATACAATTAAACAGATGGGGTTCTTTAAAGAGGAAATAAAATAAATTCTTTAAAGATATACAGGAAAAATACAATTAAAGAGATAAAGGAAACTATTAAAACAGTGCAGGAAGTAGAAATAGAAGCAATAAAGAAAATATAAACTAAGGAAATCCTGGACATGGAAAACCTAGGGAAGAGAACAGGGACAACAGATACAAGCAAGCACCAACAGAATATAAGAAATGGGAGAGAGATTCTCAGGCATTGAAAATAAAATAGAAAAAATTGATACATCAATCAAAGAAAATGGATCTAAAAAAATTCCTGACACAAAACATCCAGGAAATGTGGAATACCATAAAATGACTTAACCTAAGAATGATAGGAATAGAAGAAGGAGAAGAGTCTCAGATCCATGGCCCAGAAAATATTCTCAACAAAGTACAGAAGAAAACTCTCCTAACCTATAGAAAGAGATGCCTATAAACATACAATTAGACTGGACCAGAAAATAAAATCTTACTGCCACATGATAATCAAAATACAAAATCTACAGAACAAAAAAGAATGTTAAAGACAGCAAGGGAAAAAAAGCCAAGAAACATACAAAGGCGGACCTATCAGAATTACAGAGGAATTCTGAACAGAATTCTAAAAGCTAGAAGGGCCTGGACAGATGTCTTGCAATCTCTAAAAAACCCCACAGTGCCAACCTAGACTACTATACCTAGCTAAATGCTCAATCACCCTAGATAGAGAAAAGTAGATATTTCAAGACAAATCCAAATTCAAACAATATTAATGAACAAATCCAGTCAATAGAAAAATGCTAGAAGAAAAACCCCAATTCAAGGAAGATAAATACATTCAAGAAAACAGGAAATAAGTAATTCCATATCAGCAAAAACAGGGGAAGCACACATAAACACACACTCACATAATAACACCACCAACATCAAAATAAGAGGAGATAACAATCACTGATCATTAATACTTCACAAAATCAATGGACTCAATTTCCCAATAAAAAGACACAGATTAACAGAATGGATGTAAAAAGAGGATCCATCATTCTGCTGCATATGAGAAACACACCTCAGGAATAAAATTAGGGATTATCTCAGAGTACAGTGCTGGAAAAGGTTTTCCAATCAAATGGATCCAAGAAGCAAGCTAGAGTAACCATTCTAATATCTAATAAAACAGACTTTCAACCAAAATTAATCAAGAGACAGGTAAGGAAATTTCATATTCATTAAAGAAAAAATCCACCAAGATGATATCTCAATTCTGAATATCTATGCTCCAAACACACAGACACCTACATTTGTAAAAGAAACATTGCTGAAGCTTAAGTTGCATATTGAACCCCACACATTAACCGTGGGAGACTTCAACACCCAACTCTCACTAATTGAGAAGTTGCCCAGACAAAACTAAACAGGAATATTGAAACTAACAGACCTCATGAATCCAATAGACCTAACAGACATCTGTAGACTATTTTATCCAAACACAAAAGAATATACTTTCTTCTTAGCATCTTATAGATCCTTCTCCTAAATTGATCATATACAAGCCTCAACATATACAAAAATTGAATGCCTTGTATCTTATCAGACCACCATAGATAAAAGCTGGATTTCAACAACAACAACAACAACAACAACAACAAAAATAACAACAACACGCCAGAGAGCCTTCACATTTATGGAGATCAAACAACCCTCAATTTAATGATCTGTAGGGTAAGGAAGACATGAAGAAAGAAATTAAAGATTTTCTAGAATTTAATGAAAATGAAGGCATGACATACTTAAATTTATGGGACACAATGAAAGCAGTGCTAAGAATAAAGTTCATAGAACTAAGTGCCTCCATAAAAAATAGAAGTTCTCATACAAGCAATTTAAAAATACAACTAAAAACTTTATGAAAAAGAAGCATGTACACCAAAGAGAATTAGAAGGCAGGAAATAATCATAATCGAGCCTGCAATCAATCAGTTAGAAACAAAGAAAATAATACAAAGAATCAATCAAACCAAGAGCTGTTTCTTTGAGAAAATCAAGAGGATAGACAAACCCTTAGCCAAACTAACCAAACAATAGAGAAACAGTATCCAAGTAAATAAAATCGGAAATGAAAGGGAGACATAACAGCAGACATTGAGGAAATTCAAAGAATCATTAGGTCTTATTTCAAAAGCCTGAACTGGACAAAAATTGAAAATCTTCAAAAAATGAATGATTATCTAGATACATACCACTAACCAAAGTTAAATCAAGATCAGATAAACAATTCAAACAGACATATAACTGAAAGAATAGAATTAGTTGGTCTCCCAACCGTAAAAGCCCAGGGACAGAGGGTTTTAATGCAGAATTCCACCTGATTTTCAAAGAAGAGCTAATACCAATACCCCCTCCAAGCATCCCACAAAAAAGAAACAGAAGCAACACTGCCAAACTCATTCTATGAGGCCATAGTCACCCTAATACCTAAATTGCACAAAGACTCAACTAAGAAGGAAAACTTCGGACTGATTTCTCTCATGAACAATGATGCAAAAATACTCAATAAAATTCTTGCAAACTGAATCCAAGAACACGTCAAGAACACCTTGATCAAGTAAGCTTCTTCCCAGGAATGCAGTGGATGGTTCAATATAATCCAATATATCAACAAAGTGACAGAAAATAAAGTCACATGATCATCTGATTCGATGCTGAAAAGACATCATGAATTTTGCAGGCATATGGATGGATCTTGAGAATGTCATCCTGAGTGAGGTAACCCAGTCCCAAAAGGTATATATTCACTTATAAGTGGATATTAGCTATAAAATACAGGATACCACTGCTACACTTCACAGACCTAAAGAAGCTAAACGAGAAGGAAGGTACAAGGGAGGGTGCTTAGAAGAGGGAATAAAATAGTCATAAGAGTCAGATGGAGGGAGGGAACTGGTTAGAACAGATGATGGGTGGGGAATAGGGGGTTCAGGACCAGATGTGGGAAGGGACAGGAAGCATGACCACATGGCCATGAGAATGTACGTAAATTTACAACTGACAATTGACAGGGGTGAGGAGGTAGGGGGCATCTCTAAGAAGAGAGAGAGGGAGACATGGGATAAGGGATGAGCCCAAGAATCAATGGGGATTGTCCTTAACTGTGACTCACAGTATTTGGGGCTATGGAACATGAAGAGGCTACCTTCTATAGTCACATAGGAACCTCAGTGGAGTAATAAGGACACTAATTTACCCACAAAGCATCAGACTGCAAATTTATCCTGTCTAAAAGAAATGCATAATGAGGGATGGAACAGAGTCTGAGGGAACAGTCAACCAATCATTGGCCCAACACCAATCTGACACTATTAATCATATTCTGCTATGCTTGTAGATATGAGTCTAGCCTTGCTGTCCTATGAGAGGATCCACCCAGCAGCCGACTCAGACTGATGCAGATACCCACAGCCAAAAAGTGGATGGAGCTTGGGGACTCTTATAGAAGAACAGGAGGAAGGATTGCAGCCTCTAAGAAGACAGGAACTCCACAAGACCCTTGTAATTCTCAGAGACTGAACTACCAACCAAAGTTCATACATGGGCTGGACCTAGGCCTCCTTGAACATATATAGCAGATGTGCAGCTTGATCTTCATGTGGGTCCTGAACAATTAGAGTGGGGGCTATCCCAAAAACTGTTGCCTGTGTAAGGGATATATTCTTTTAGCTGGTCTGCCTTTGCCTCACAAAGACTAGTATGCCAGTATGGGGGAATACCCAAAGGGGTCCCCACTTGCTCATGAGGAGAAAGGGAGGAGGAATGGGGTAAATACTGTGGGAGGGAGTGACTGGGAGGGGGCAGTGAATAGGATGTAAAGTGAATAACTAAAAAGCAAAATAAAATTAAAAAAATAAATAAAAGTATATATCAGAAAAAACTTTCAACACATTTCTTCATAGATCTTAAAAAGACAATTTTCAGCTTTGTATGAAAACTCAAAAACCCAGGATAGCTAAAACTGTCCCTAATTTTGAGTTGTAATTCAGAACTATAGTAATAAAAATGGTGTGGTATCAGCACACACACACACACACACACACACACACACACACACACACACATACACACACAGAATCACAAATCTCACCTTTTACATCAAAACATTTAGTCATTTCTACTTTAAATCTGAAGAATGAACATCTATTCATCAGCAATTTGTATTAACTCATATCAGAGGCTGAAGGAAAACATGGGTATAAGAAATCAATCATCATTTTGATCATCAGCCCAGGTTTTGCAAGAGTCACATCAGCCAGTGCAAATCCAGCTGCCATTGTTCTTGTTCCCTGACCATAAACAATTCTTAACATAAATATTAAGATTGTGCCCTTCTGAACTTCAAATTGTTCCCTAAGATTTCTTCATCAAATCCACTAGTAAAAACATCTTAACCTAACTATCAATCTACGTCTCCAAATTATGTCTAAGTGTGGTGAGCATTGCTAACAAGGTATAAACTAAGATTCTTTCCAGTGATGATGGTTGAATCATTCTTTGGCTCCGGTAGCAATGCTTGAGAAAGATCAAGGAGCATTATTGTGAATGCCAGTGATATTGCCCAGGGAGGGGCTGGAAGCCTCCATAAAGTATTCACACAACTCTTAGATTAAGAGGGATGTGAAGGCAAGAAGCAGAGAAAACTTCACAACAGCATAGCAGTCCTTAGGATGCATAGTCTTTAGGGCTCTACCTCTCCGAGGCTCAGCCACCATGGTTGTGCTAACTGGTGGGCCGCGTTTCATGAGTTCTAAAGCCATTTCTTATTTCTTCTCCATGATCCTCAACTAAGCAGGAATATTAGAACTTCACTGCCGTACTTAGCAAGATAGAGCATTTATGATCAGCCTGTGCTGGGCTGTACAAGACCCTGCCTAAATGGAGCATAGGTGGGGGGAGACAGAATGTGAATCTTTAGTACTTGTTTGGTGATGAGACAGAGGGGGTCTCATGAAAGATTAGACCTAGAAAGATTTGCATAGACCCAGAAGGATTTGTGTTTTTCTTCCTATAAAACTCTGTCCCTAGATTTGCATCTGTGTCATCTATCCAGAGGACTGACTTCTATCAAAGAAGAGCCGTTGTTTTCACCTCTTTTTCAGCACTGCTTCGTGCCATCAGAGTACATGAGGACTTGGAGACACTCATCAAGGAAGGGTTCAAAGAGCTACTCTAGAGGCAGATGATGACCAAGAAGAGAAGAGCATTTGCAAGGGCAACTGAGGTTTAGATTAGGAAATGGTTAAGAATCTGGTTCCCCAGAAGGGAACTTATTTGGTTCTTGCTTTCATCTCTTTAGATCACCAGAAGTAAAATGATAACCTTCCTGACCATGTTTTATTACATTGCCAGTCACTTGTCAATGTTTTTCGAAAGTCACTTTTCTCACTATGAGGTAGCAGTGCCATGAGGGGCCGACTCTACTGTCTCCATCTGTTGCTGACAGAATCCAAAATTTCTTGGGTTTGCACATGCGATTTTCATATTCGGCTTCATGTCACAGAGACCGAAGGAAGTAGATCCTACCAACAGGTAAGTGGATTCAGACATGATTGACAGCTAATGATTTTTCCTTACGTGGTTGTGGGTCACTTGAGCTTAGGGACTGAGAGGCACTGAGAGTATTACTCACGTTTCCATCCTGCCAAATGCCTGTCTGACAAGAGATGTCTGCCACAGGGATGTTTGCACAAGCAGGGGATGGATTATTTCATGGAAAAAAAGGAAAATGAAGAACAGGGATGGTATGGTCCACTAATAAGTTGCTTACAGTTATATGAAGCACTTTGTAGGTAAGAAAACTAATTGTTCTTTCTTAAAGTTTTCATATTTTTAAATACGTGACTGAGAGTGCTTGGAACCATGACATCCCCTCCCCCCTTTATGAAAAGTAGCAGAGTTGCTACTAGTTTGATGATGGAAATAATATTCTCAAGTGCACAGAGCACTGGTCAGGAATTGATGGATGTTGTATGTCTCATCGGATGGCTGGAAGGGACCCAGAGCTTGGCTCTTTCTGCTGTGTACTAGAGGAGCTACAGCTGAGGCTCTGTCTCTTTTCAGGATTGCATGCTCCATAGATATAAGTGGGCCTGAGACACAAATGGTAACCTGTTGTGTGAATTTAGACAAGAAGTTGTTTGACAAAGTTTATGGAAGGGCTTATTGAGACTATAGCCACATGCTAAAGTGGGTGGTGAAAATGAAACAGTACAGGCATTGCCTTGGGTAGACAGTTCAGTTGGAATTCTAAAGGACTCCATGCCACATTTATGAATTTGGCTTTTATTTTCAAATTAACTTTAAATGATGGATTCATATTTTATTGGTGTTTGTCTTAGGTTTTTACTGCTGTGAACAGATACCATGACCAAGACAACTCTTATAAGGACAATGATGTCTTAGAAGTTCAGAGGTTCAGTCCATTATCATCAAGGCTAGAGTATGGAAGCATCCAGGCAGACATGGAGCTGAAGGAGCTGAAAGTTCTCTATCTTCATCCAAAGGCAGACAGGAAAAGACTGGTTCCCAGGTGGTTAGGAGGAGAGTCTCCAAGCCCACCCCCACAGTGACACACTTTCTCCAACAAGGCCACATCTACTCCAACAAGGCCATACTTCCTGATAGTGCCACTCCCTAGGACAAAACATATTCAAACCACAGTTTTGCTATATCATGATTATCATATAATAATAGATATTAAAAGTACTTTTAGTCACAGTGAGTAAATTTTCATCAAGATGATGAGGATAGAAAAGGAGAAATGGACCAGGGAGATAACTCAGTAGGTAAACACAAACTTAGCAACTCAAGTTTGATCCCTGAAACCCTGAAAGATGCTCTAAGTTGTGCTTTGATCTCCACCAATGGGCTTCCATGTGAACATACATACAGAAAATATTTTTGAATATTAAAGAAAGTGCTGAGCAAATCTCAGAGCACAGGCTAGAGGCCTGATGTTGCAAAATCGAGTTTTTCTCAGAACCCAGGCCCAGTGCGAGGCCGACAGTGGCGGTCAGTCTTCTGAAGCTGATAACACAACCAACCAGAGTGTCCTGCCGTCGTGTCTGCTCTACTCCATAGACTCAAGAATGGAAAACAACAGCCAGAAACCTGCTTTCACCACACTTAGCACATTTCTGACTCAAAAGCAAACCCAGGTTTGAATATTTATTGACATTTTAAGGTGATGTCCCACTTTCAGATCCACAAACACAACTTAAAAAGAAACCCTACACTGCCAGAGCTGAAAAATTAGCCTGAGCCAATCACTGACTTCTGTCAATTTTGATTCTTCCCACATGTGTATTTTATTCCGAGATCATACTCATTGATTTATAACTAAATGCAAATATAACATTGGCTGTATTTTTTTAAGGAAAAAAAATCAATAAAAAAGTTTCACTAAACAACAACAAAAAAGATAAAAATAGAGAAAAGATAATTTCTCTAAATCTACTTGGCTGCTTTTTTTAAAGCAATATTTGGGTCAGTCCCCTAAAGGAACAGGGTTGAAAGCTAATCTTGATGAGCTGTCATCTGAGGTAGGCTGTTTGCAGATTAGTTCCTGAGGACGTAGCTCTCATGAAACGATTATGAACGAGGCTCCAGGAAGCTCCCTTGTCCCTACCATCATAGGAGGACACTGACGGATCAAGTCTGATTCTTATCTGAGAAGTGGGTACAAAGTGGTATTTGACCCTGGACTTCATAGACTCTAGGACTGTAACAAATATATTTCTGTTTCTTAGAAACCACTCAGTTAATAGTATTTTATTACGGCCTCGTCAGGATGCTTTAATCCTTTAATGTGCATAATATTCCCATTATTTTCCCACTTTATATACAGTGAAAGCAGGGTTTAGAAAATTCATATACTCATCCAGTTATAGGAGTAGACACTGACCACTAGTTGTCCAGTTATTTTGTCAATTCTGTGCCAAGTGTAATAAGGTATATAGAAATGGCTGCAGTTTCCTATCCACAACCTATAACCTTCCCTCCGTACTTAAATGCATGGGCATGATTCCCTCAGTTTAATCAGAGGAACCTAACATTGTCCCTAATGTATATGAATGAATAGCTGAATTTTTATGTGTTGTAAAAGCATTATCTCAGAAGACAGGACTCTTAAATAATACCCAGCCCAGAGTTTTATTTACCTATTTGTTCTTAATTTGAATTTTGCTCTTGTTTTTGTTAAAATATTTGTTAAAGAATCAGTGTCCAAACAAACCCACCATTCACAGGTATTCCCAGTATTCACCGAAGTTTTAACAATTGTGTGTATACATATGTGTGATGTGTATGTTTTGTGCATATATGTATATACACACTACCTAGAACTTTAAGATTACTTTTGGGATTTAAGTGAACTTGAAGTTTGAGTGAGTAATTTTCAATCAAGAAAATGCCACACAATAGTTCTATCAACGGGATCTCTTGTTAACACTGAGGACCGGCTAGCATCCTAGACCTGGTGTTAGAAGAATACAATCTCATAGAGATCCTCCAGATTTTGCAGAGCTGCTGAACTCCTTTGAGAAGAGTGGCTTGGAGTGCTCTGTCCTATAATATAAAATATCACTCAGCAGGCTGCAATCTCCAATAATTTTTATAGCAAAGCATAACACTTTTCCAGCAAGGTCAGAAATGTCAATAAAAAGGTCCAAATGGACTTGCCTACTTTTCTCAATTTCAAAACCAGTCTGATCTCTTCAGTGCAATGGTGCTGAGGCCTGAAAAGCAGGTCTATTTCCAAAGGGGCTCATGAGGGTCTTAGACTTTTAACTGGGATGTCTTTCCAGGTAGCTAGGGGGTCCTCTGGGGATGATGCCGTGCTTTGACTTAGGGCCAGAGTTTGTGGGCACACAAAAGAATTGAGCTGTGTAGTTGTTTCTGCATCTGACATTGGTTTGTGATTTACAGTGGAAAAAGAAGAGGTTAAAAAAATACCCTCATATACCACAAAAGGTATGACTTAGTTTTCGATTGATGTATAGCAAATTACCACAAGTGCAGTGACTGGATGCCCCACTGTTATGTGGGTCAGAAGTGAGGGTGAGCCTATTAGCTCTTTTGTTTGGAGTTTTATGAGTCTCAAAGGAAATAAATCTTCAATCTATAGTGTATGATGAAGAATTCACTTCTAAACCCATTCAGGTGGTTCCCATAATCTGTTTCCTTAGGAAGCAGCCTCCATGATGCACACTAGTGATTTCTCTGCTCAATTCTGAGCATGACTAACCCTCAGCTTCTGCATGCTGTTCCTAAAGGCCTTTTCCTGTAATATTTTCCATCTTCACATATCAACTGTGCGTTGAACGTTCATATCTGAAATCTCTTTGACATGACTTCTGGAGCCAATCAGAAAAATCTTTCTGCCTTTAAGAGGTATGCATGGGGTATAGAAATGACCCAGTGGATAAAGATTTGCACTAGAGCTTGAGTTCAGACTTCTAGCACCCACGAAAAAGCCAGTCATAGCAGTGCACATGTGTTATACCAGTGCTAGAAACTAGATAAGCAGTCTACCTGAACTGTCCAGTTTCAGATTTAGTAAGAGACCATGTCTCAAAGACCTAAGGTTCCTGGCCAGTTGTGGATCTTTGAATTATTACCAAAGATATATGGTATATGGTATATGGTGGTATATAAGAATAAAATGGGGGGCATTTATACCACACCCTGTCTTCCTAAAGCTTAGGGGTCATTAAAGAAGAGCTGAGGAGCTATTAGAAATTGATAGTTGCAGGTGGAGGAAGAGTCAGGAATCTGTGCCCAGTGCTCTAGTGCATGGTCACATATCCATGCACATAAAGAAATCACTACATAGACTCAGAGAGGACTAACTGGAGGAGAGTGAGTGGGTACTGAATTTGATCAAAATATATTATAGGTACTCATGAAATTCTCAATAAAATTAAAAAATGGTTTTGAGGCAAGTGAAAACCAAGACAAGAAAGAGAAACAAGGTAGACATTCTGATGTCAACATCTAGCATCCTTGTGTGCCCATATAGTTCTCTCTCTCTCTCTCTCTCTCTCTCTCTCTCTCTCTCTCTCTCTCTCTCTCTCTCCCTTCCTCCCTCCCTCTCTCTGTATGTGTGTTTGTGTGTATGTGTGTGTGTGTGTGTGTGTGTGTGTGTGTGAGAGAGAGAGAGAGAGAGAGAGAGAGAGAGAGAGAGGAGGAGGAGGAGGATATAGAGCATATTTCAGTACATTAACCCATCTAGATAATTACTGCATTTTGTTGGTTGTTTTATGAAGTTAATTAATATTTGGAAAATTCCTTCATAGCATCCTTTAAATCCATGCTTGACTGAATAACTATTGGTGAGGGATCTTCAATGATCGTTATACAACCTGCCTATGAAAGGACCAAGGAGAACCTTGAGCTTTGTGTCTGCTACTTAAGCCTTTGGATAACGTTTAAGACCCTGAGTTCACTACCTAATTAAGTTAATCTGCAAGCAATACATTTTTGCCAGCTTTCACAGACTCTAAGACCAGTGCTCTTCCAGTTTAATGAAGATAAGCATTTATGAACAAAAGTCCTCCAGTGTTGGGAACCAACACTTCATTTCCTACTTCACTTAACCTTCACACCACACCTGTAGGTCATAAGTTCCATTTCCTAGATGAGGAGGCCACAGATGAGCTAGCCATTCACCAACATGGTTCTCAATAGTGTAATTAAACCACTTGATCTTTTTTTTTATTTTATGGTGGAAAAAAAGTATATATTTAGAATTAACCATCTGGGCTCACTGTAGATGATCCCAATCTTGTTGGCAACATCTAGAGCATCATAATCAGGAGCCAAGCGAACATACGCCTTCTTCTCGCCGTCAGGCTGTACCAGGGTATTGACTTTGGCCACATCAATGTCATAGAGTTTCTTCACGGCCTGTTTGATCTGGTGCTTGTTGGCCTTGACATCCACAATGAACACAAGCGTGTTGTTGTCTTCTATTTCCTTCATGGCCGACTCGGTGGTCAGTGGGAATTTGATGATAGCATAGCGGTCAGGCTTGTTTCTCCTGGGTGCACTCTTTCGAGGATATTTTGGCTGCCTCCGGAGCCGCAGGGTCTTGGGCGGCCGGAAAGTGGGTGATGTTATGATCTTCTTTTTGCGGCTGTGGACGCCTTTCAGCACTGCCTTCTTAGCTTCCAAAGCCTTCGCTTTAGCTTTGGCTTTGAGAGGGGAAGGAGCTTCCTTCTTCCCTTTCGGCGCCATCTTGGTGAAAAGGGTTGCCCAGTCTCCACTTAAGCTTTTATATTAGTGTAATGTATTAAAATTCAAGGAGAAGAAAAATTGCCCGATATCAACTCTCAGAGCTCTGGGCTTCCAGGCTTGAGGACTTCTCCTTTACCATGTTATCATTTTTTTTCTTACCGGCATAACGAGAATTGAAATCCATCAAGACTTTCAGTGTGTTAAAGCAAATTGTGCTAGAATTAGTTAAATAGCCATGGAGGATTTTCATCAAAATTCTGGAAATATAGACAGCAATCCAGGCTTCAGCTTGAACTTAATTCTGTAGAAATAAAGGTTGAACGGTTTCTAAGAATAGGACGGAGGAATGGAGGCCATTGATGTTTTCTGATTGGTATTACGCATAAGGAAAAACCAAACTCGTGGTCTCATGACAGTTGTGGTTTTATAACTTAGCTCATGTTGCTTTTGAGGTTAGACTCCTACTATCTAAAGAAACCAATGGGTAGGAATTCTGTCTCCCTTGATGCTTGCAGTTAAATTCTTGAGATCAACACTTTGGCCTGGAAAATGGACACAAAGTTTTAAAAACAATGTATGTATGAAAAGGGCAAAGACAGAACATCATTTTTAATGCTTCAAGAGAAGGGTGTCAGGGCTTAAGGTCAAAAACTGGTCTGAGGTTAGGAAAAAGCAGAGAGAAATGCTTTTAAGATTGTCTTGGCCAATTTTGAGGACTGCAGTGTAGACTTTCATGACTTATGAAAAGTACTATTAAATACTTCCTTCCTCCAGGTAACTCTGTATTCTTCCTGTCTGGTCCTAGTGCAGGCAAGGCTTCCTCCTCACGTGTCAATGGTGCTGTGGATAGCCCAAGCATCTGTCCTGAGTTTCATTTCTTGGCGATGGTGAAGATACCTTGATAAAACACAACTTGCAGAAGAAGGGGGTTATCTGAGCTTACAGTTCTAACTTGTCCTCAATCATTGTGGGAAAGTCACAATAAAAAGGAGCTTGGTCCTTAGGCAAGGACAGAGAGAAATGAGTGCATGCATTCTGCTTGTTTGACTTCTTGTGCTCAGCTTTATTTCTCCACTCTTTTTTCTTTTATTGGATGTTTTATTTATATTTTAAATGCTATTCTCTTTCTCAAACCCGCTATCCCCCTCCCCAACCTGCTTCTATGAGGTTGCTTCCTCACCCATCCACTGCCTCCCTCCTCCCTGCCCTGACATTCACCTATACTGGGGCATTGAACCTTCACAGGACCAAGGGCCTCTCCTCCCGTTGATGCCCAACAAAGCCATCCTCTGCTACATATTCAACTAGAGCCATAGGTCCATCCCTGTGTACTATTGAGTTGGTGATTTAGTCCATGGGAGATCTGGGGCTCTGGGGGCGGGTCTGGTTGTTGATATTATTTTTCTTCTTATGGGGTTGCAAACTCCTTTAGCTCCTTCAGTCCTTTAACTGCTCCATTGGGGACACTGTTCTCAGTTCAGTAGTTGGCTGCAAGCATCCACCTCTGTATTTGTCAGGCTCTGGCAGAGCCTCTCAGGATGTAGCTATATCAGGCTCCTGTCAGCATGCATTTCTTGGCATCCACAATATTGTTTGGATTTGGTGTCTGATTATGGACTGGATCCCCAGGTTGGGTACTCTCTGGATGGCCTTTCCTTCAGTCTTTGCTCCACACTTTGTCTTCATGTTTCCTCCTGTGAGTAAGTTTGCTCCCCCTTCTAAGAAGATCTGAAGCATCCACATGTAGATCTCCCTTATTCTTGAGCTTCATGTGGTTTGTGAATTGTATCTTGGGTATTCTGAGCTTTTGGGCTAATATCCACTTATCAGTGAGCGCATACCATGTTCTTTTGTGTTTGTGTTTCCTCACTCAGGATGATATTTTCTAGTTCCACTCATTTGCCTAAGAATTTCATAAAGTCATTGTTTTTAATAGCTAAATAGTATTCCATTGTGTAAATGTACCACATTTTCTGTATCCATTCCTCTGTTGAAGGGCATCTGGGTTCTTTCCAGCTTCTGGCTATATAAACAAGGCTGCTATGAACATAGTGGAGCATGTCAACTTGTTATTTGTTGGAGCATATTTCGGGTATATGCCCAGGAGTGGTATAGCTAGGTCCTCAGGGAGTACTATGTCCAATCTTTTTGACTAAGCATGTTGAACATTTATTTAGGTGCTCTGTGGCCATTCCATATTCCTCAGTTGAGAATTCTTTGTTTAGCTCTGCACACCATTTTTAAAAATAGGGTCATTTGATTCTCTGGAGTCTAACTTCTTTTTTTTTTCTTTATTAACTTGAGTATTTCTTATTTACATTTCGATTGTTATTCCCTTTCCCGGTTTCCAGGCAAACATCCCCCTAGCCCCTCCCCCTCCCCTTCTTTATGGAGTCTAACTTCTTAAGTTCTTTGTATATATTGGACATTAGCCCTCTGTTGGATGTGGGACTGGTTAAGATCTTTTTCCAATTTGTTACTTGCCGATTCGTCCTAATGACAGTTCTGGACTCCTTACCTAGGGAATGGTTGCCCTCACAGTGCTCTGTGTCTTCTCATATCAATTAACATCATTAAGAAAATGTTACACAAATCTGCCTGTAGGCTAACCTAGAAAATCCCTCATTTACTCTTTCTTCTCAGGTGGTTCTAAGTTGAGTCAAGTTGACAATTAAAGCTAAATCACAGAGCTTATCCATGGTAGGAGGATAACTGATTTTATTACATGTATGCACATGCAAACAGTATCTATTAAAGAACATGATAAAGATATTTATTAACTCGCAAAAGAATAGTATGTTACTTGAAATAAAAAGAAAATTGTAAAACATTATGAAAGATGTAATACAAATTATGGACATAACAAATACAACAGAAGTCCATGGAGGGTATATATCAAAAGGACATGGGCATCTGAGGTTTATCAATTTATGGATGACTTTTATTTTCTTCTGTGTACTTTATTTTGTTTTGGGATTTTGTACAGTGAAAATATATTACCTCTGTCACTACAATAAAAAACGCAATTTACACAAAGAAACACGAACAAAAATATCACAAAGGCAATTTTCAGATGCCCTACCATAGCTTTATGGAGGTGGACTCAAGACTTTTGGTTGTTTTATGAATAATTTCTTATCTTTCTTTTGATACTATCTAGTATGCTAAATGTGGACAGACAGTAATGTGTTGAATTCTATTCCACTCTTTCAGTCCTTCTTTGAACAAATAGTTTCCAGCCCTGCATGCAAGGAGGTTTGGGGGAAGGCTGTTTAGCAGGAAAATGAATGTTCTTTAGTGCCCTGGGATATTAGGAGTCCACAGCTTTGACTTGATGACATTGATTTATTATATGATGGCTCATTTCCATGACTTGCCACCTCTATCTGTCTACAGGACTAGAAAGAGTTGTTCAGAAATGTCATGATCTGTAGTGTTCGGCCGTGAATTTGCAGTACCCAGAGATATTCAAGTAGTGTGTTTGACTACATGTCAGAAGGCCAATAGAGACATCAAGTCTCAAGTGCCAGCTTGTTACCTGGTGGAATTTGGGAAGATTGCTTACATTAGTTCAAGGATAAGGGAATTTATTGACAGGAACTCTGTTGAAATTCCTGAACAAAAGAACACGTTAGCTTACTAGAAGCTGGGTTGGGGCATCTGGACATGCTTTTCAGAGCGTGGAAGTCAGGGCACTGAAGTCTCTCTGTTGTCTGCTTTTCTTTGTATCTCTTGTTACGTAATGCCCACTAACCCTGACTTTATGCCATCAACTCTTCCTATGGTAAATGACCAGAGACTATGGTGCTCAGTTAGTTGGGGAGGAGGGAAAAGACAGGATTCAGTCCAAACATGTGCCTGAGGATTGTGTCAAAGGATTGGCAAATGCTATCATAAGACCTCAGTGAAAACTATATCGATTGGTGAACATGCTCACAACTTCCTCAAGGCCATATCTAGAGGGACATAACTACACACCAGGGTCTGTCACTAAGGATCACCTTTACCCTCTCTCCTTTCTGAATCAGCTTATTTCACTGGGATTTCAGAGAACAACATCCTGAAAGGCTGCTTAGAAAAGTGTTCTGAGGTCAGCTCTCTGAATTGGTATTTGAAATTTACTGTCTAGAATCCAAATAGCATATCTGAATATTTCAGCTCAATTATTCTGATTAGAGACGTGTGTGCATTTTTATGTTAATCTCAAGTCATTTCTTATAGTATTTATTCAGTGAGCAGAACCACATAGCTAAGGAACTAAAGACATCTTTGAAAATATAGAAACCCTTAAAGAATAAGGAAAGCAGAATAAAATTCCTCAGCTTTGTGTCATAGCGGGGGCCTGAGGTAACGGGTGCTGGTTCATTGTCTAACCTTTGCGGATTCCTGCCTTATCCATTGGCTGCCTGTGCCAGGAGCAGCTAGCGTTTCCTTAATAATTTATGCCACGTTTTTCATTTCCATTCACTTCATCACTTAATCAGCAGACCTGCAATTCCTCTTTCTCTAATACATCTTCATTTTCGACCCCATTACCTGCACAGACTGGGAAGGTTCCCTATTCCTGGCATGGCACTCCCAGCCTCAAGGTGCTCTCCTGGGTCTCCAGCAATCTGCTCCCTGCTAATTGGTGCAGATGGGAGTGGGAGGGGTCAGAGCACAGAAGGGAGGCAGCAGGTTCTGCGGGTAAGTAAAGGGCCCATGGGGACCAGGGCACTTTGAGAAAACAGCTTTAATTCTGTCAGGCACAGAGAAAGAGGCATTTATGGAGACCAGTCCAGGACATTTTCCTCATCCTTCAAAGGGGTATTTTTGAAGGGTACAGAGGTCCTGCAAATCCTGCCGAGAGCTACTCGTAACCAGGTAACCGTAATAAACACAGCAACAAGGCATCTTTCTTAGTGAGCTTATCGAGCATTTCACATCCATCAAAAGGCAGTTCATTCATGCAGGCACTCATTCATTCATAGGAGGAAATCTAAGAGGTATAAAATATTATCCTTTTAGTATAGAAGAAGAAAATTAGCCTCAGTGACACTAAGAAGCTTGCTTCCTATAGCACATGGGCATCCATCCAGGATGATACTCAATTCCAAGTGTGTCATTTAGGTGGGTATCTAATTGAAGTGGATGTTTTCTGAGCTAATGACATAGCTTTTAGTCATATGAGAAGCAGAATAATCATGGGCAAGAAGCTTGGCCAAGTATCTCATTCGATAGCTGTCCAAGTATCTGTGCATGGGTGAGGTTTGCACATTGACTCGACTGGACTAGGGAAATCCCAGACAGTTATGCTGTTTCTAGATGTGACTGTTTGAATCTTCCCCAAAATGATCGTATCTGAAGGAGTGAACCAGTCAAAGTAGATGGTTCTTAGCATTATGGTCAAGTATTCCTCAAATTTCCTGAGGACCTGAATAGGCTCAAAGGGTAGGAGAAAGGAGGCGGAGCTCTTTCTTTCCTTTAGCCGAGATGCTTCTCTTTGCCTTTCAACACTGATACTTCCGGTTCTTGGGATATTTGCACTCAAAGATTTTCACTCTGTCTCTATTTCTCCCACTGATTTTCAAGACTTGTGAGTAAACCGAATCCCACCACCACCACTATTATTATTATTATTATTATTATTATTATTATTATTATTATTATTATTTCTCCAGACTACAAATAGCAAATGCTGAGTATCCATATCTTCTGTAGATCCAAATCCTAGTCCTGTGATAAATCTCTTCTTTTTTAAATTGGTTATTTTATTTATTTGCATTTCAAATGTTATCCCCCTTTCAAGTTTCCCCTTCATAAACACCCTATCATCTCCCCTCTCCCCCTGCCTCTATGAGGTTGCTTCCCACCTGCTCACCCATTCCTGCCTCAGCACCCTAGCATTCCCCTTCATTGGGGCATTAAGCCAACCCAGGACCAAGGGGCTCCCCTCCTAGTGATGCCAGATAAGGCAATCCTCTGCTAAGTATCCAACTGGAGCCATGGGTGCCCCCAAGTATACTCTTTGGTTTAGTCCCTGGGAGTTTTGGGAGTCTGCGTGGTTGATATTGCTGTTCTTCCTATGGGGTTGCAAACCCCTTCAGCTCCTTCAGTCCTTGCCCTAACTCCTCCATTGGGGTTTCTGTGTTCAGTTTGATGGTTTTGCTGCATGCATCCACTTTTGTATTGGTCTGGCTCTGGCAGAGTCTCTCAGGGGACAGTTATACCAGGCTCCTGTCAGCAAGCACTTCTTGACATCAGCAATAGTGTCTGGGTTTGGTGTCAGCAGATGGGATGGATCCCTAGGTGGGGCAGTCTCTGGATGGCCTTTCCTTCAGTCTCTGCTTCACTCTTTGTCCTTGCGTTTCCTTTTGACAGGAGGAATTCTGGATTAGTATTTTTGAGATGGATGTGTGGCCCCTTCCCTCAACCAAGGGCTGTGCCTATCCACTGGATATGGTCTTACAGATTCTCTCTCCTCTTTGTGGGGTATTTTGGTTAATGCTTTCCTGTTGGGTCTTGGAAACCTCTTGGGTCCCTGGCATCTGGGACTTTCTCATGTGACTACCCCAGTTCCCCCTTCCACTGCTATTCACCTCCTTTTAAATTCCTGCTTCTCTGTACTTCTTCCCCATCTCCTCCTATATCTGAACCAGCCCACCTCCCCCCACCCCCGTCTCTCCTTCCCAGATCACTCTCTCCCTCTACTTCCTAGAGATTATTTTTTCCCCCTTCTGAGTAGGACTGTAGCATCTACAATTTGATGTGGTCTTCCTTCTTCTTGGGTTTCATACATTTCTTCTTTTATCTCCATCTTGCCTGTTGATTCTGTTTGTTTAAAGAACCCTGTCTAGTGTTGTGTCTAATTTGCTTATACAATGATTAAGACATTGCAGGCATTCAGTAAGTATTTATTAAACAGTTTCCTAGTTCAATCCTGTTTTAGAAACACATCTGTAGTCTGGAATACATGAGAAAGTGTGGGTGTGGATTTTTCCTGCTAAAAGTTAAATTGAGGATTGGTTTTCCAACATTTTGGTGCTATAAGAAAGCTGTACCTCTTAAAGGGACATGGGAACTTTTTCCTCATGAAAGAACTGGTGGTAATTTCTAATTTCTTTAGTGTATGTTAGTTATTTTGCAGTGGCTTGTTATAAAAGCAAGTTCCCTTTCTCAGTTTTCTCCTGTTTTCTGTTGTTAGTACATGGGACCTTCCACATAAGGTCCTGATTAGAAACTAAATAGACACCATTTTCATGCTCTTACACATGCAGTAGTTTCATCTAAATTAGTCCATTTTCTTTATAAAGTTCTCCATTGAAGTATTTTGTTATAACAATAGAAAATAGACAAAGGCAGCAATGAATCGAACACATAAAAGTCAGGGTACTTGAACTGCTTATCATTAAACCCTTGTCAAGTTTACAACTCCTAGGATTTGATTTTGTACTAGGCACATTAGGTCCAAGATTCCAATTCCAAGAATCTACTAGGCTTTCCTGCTTCATAGTGCTCCCAAGACTCTGGAACACTATTTATTTTCTGGGTTTTGCTGGGTGTTTTAGTTACTTTCCTCTTGTGATAAGATACCATGATCAATACAGCTCTAAAGAAAGTGGTGATTTGGGCTTATCACTTTTGAACGTCTATAATGCCAGCGCAAAGGTGTGGTCAAAGGAACAGCTGAGTGATCATATCCTGATCTCCAAGCAGAAGGCAGAAGGGTATATTGGGAATGCTGTGTATCTTTGAAAAGTGCAAAGCTCACCCCCAGTGCCACACCTTGTCTAACATGGCCACACATCCTAACCTTCCTCAAAAAACATAAAACAGTTTTATTAAACAGAGTAGGCCAACACGAACCTTTAGAGCTGATTCTCACTGAAACCAACACACTAGGGCTTAGGAATGATACAATAACCATATGTAGAGCTTTGGAAATTAGAACATAGAGATTTGAGCTCTCAACATATTCATTCTTGTATCGATTCTACAAATTTTATTGAGTTGAATAATGAGAAACTACTCTCTGAGGCATTTGGATTAGAGTGGCAAACCAAGTTCTCAATGCTTAGCATTCTGTGGCAGATAAATGCGAATGCGACTTTCTAAACACTGTTAAGTAATATTCAGACAAGTAGGTGATGTGATAAAGCAAACTAGAAAGGAGGACATGCCACTTCAGATATGTGGTCAGGAGGGCTTTCTGATCACATGAAAGCAGTTATCTATCTGACCACATATCATGTGTAGTGGCCAAAGTGTCCCAACTAATCTATATAGACTTTTCTCAATGTAGAATTCTTAAATGTAGAATTAATAAAACCTGAATTTATTTCCTGACTTGTCATTGCTTAGAGACCATGTCTGATACCTTTGATATCCCTCTGGTACATTTGACAAGGTTTGTTGACATTATAAGAATAAGCAGGATAAACTAACTGTCTCTATAGAAGACAGTTATGCTTCTAAACAACTTACAGTATACAAGATAGCCCTCTTATTCTATGCATAAGAGTTCTGGTTCAAAATGGCAGGGGTGTTGAGTAGGAGAAACCCTGTTTTATGTGGGGTGTTATTTGCAAGGGATTACATTTTCTTAACATTGAGCTTGAGAGTATCAACTCCTGACATTTGCCCCAGTAGCAGAAAGTAGCTCCAAAGTGGACGTCTGGGCTTAGTGATTAAGCATACACATAAAAGTCCCCCAGTGTTGCAGGGGATTCACAGGCACAGGAAGGGAAACTAGTACCGTGTATCAGGCTCCTGTACAGAACAAATACATTATCTACCTGTAATGAAGGATTTCTGAGTAGATAAGGGCTGCAGCCTCTACAGGGGAATGTTTTAGCTGGGGGCATGTGGATTTTAGCTGCATGAATAATATCAACATTAATAGGAATCATTATCTTGCCCTGCTTGGAAATTTATCCCTGAATAGACAGCAATATCCCACAGACAGAGGCCATTGAAAATCTGTTCAACTGGCAGACTGCATGCAGAAGTCTTCAGCGAGCAGCCATGCTGGCTGCCAGCTTATAAATGGCTGTGGGCTGATTGGCCTGTTTAGGGACAGGGGAAGTCACATAAGGCAATGCTATCCAATGACCACTGTGAACTCGGAATGACATTGGAATAGGTCAATGGTCTCTAGTGCACTTCTATTTTCACTTTGAGAACTTTTCTATTCATCTCATGGTTACTGCTCTGGTTCTTGTCACTTGCCAAGAGCCATCACTCCTCTGACATCTTGAGGAAAGCAAGCTAATGAATTGACTTTCTCTAATATGTTCTGAACTCAGGTGTTACCTTCTTCAGTGTAATTTATGATTTAAATATGTATAATAAGTGAATAACCTTAATGAACTTGAGGTAGATAGGAAGGCACAGAGGCACTTGTGTGTCTGTAGGGTCTGTGATGGTGTCCCCAAGGACACAGGCTGGCTCTGCATAAGTCACTCAGAGCTTCCTCTGTCTGCAGTAGTCTTTTCCTTATCTCACAATATGTAGCAGTTCAATATGTAAAGCAATCGAGAAGTGTGCATACTCTGTCAGAAGTGATATTTGAAAGATGTGGGAGTGTCTTGATTACACAGAATTTTAGCTCCTGAATTTCTCTTCTGGGATCACTCTGATCCATGGGGCCATGCCCCTCTTCACTATAAAAATATAGAACGTGCATAGAAAGTTAGGGTATTTGTGTTGAATTCAAAGTAACCAAAGAAAACCCTTGTGTGTTCAAAGACATGACCAGTCTCCCTGAAGGTTCAGTGAATACATAATTGGATACCACCTTAAAAATTGGGGCCAGAGAAAGCAACATTAAAACCACTGTCCCTGGATGACCTTTACAGTGGGCATTTCAAAATCTTTGACATTAAGGATAAGAGTATTTTAGACTCAATTCCAGTTGACTCTGGTAATAGTAGACTCAACAGGATTTAGTTAATTCTTTTACTCACAAAGCAAATAATTCAAGTATACCCCTTAAATGTTAGGCACTTTTTAAACTCTTGGTGTAATGAATTAAATCCTTCTTGATTTGGAAGAATTTATGTGCCAGTGGGAAAGAGTAAAATAAATAAATAAGTGAAATTTAGTCTGTGTGTGTTTGTGATATATGTATATGTATAAATATAAATATATATATATATAGAGAGAGACAGACAGACAGACAGAGAGACAGACAGAGAGAGACAGAGAGAGATAGAGACAGAGACAGAGAGACAGAGACAGAGAGACAGAGGCAGAGAAACAGAGACAGAGAGTCACAGAACACAGAGACATAGAGGCACAGAGAGAGAGAGAGAGAGACAGACATACTGACAGAGATGGGGAGAGAGTGGCCCTTGAATTGAGTGAGACTTAGAGAACACAGGGGTTATTACTATGTAGACAACTGGAAACAAACATTCTAGACACAGAGTACAGCATGTATAAACATCTTAAGAGTAGACTGATCACTAAGCTCAAGACAAGAGCCTTTTGATACTTCCTCCAGTCCAGAGAGGTCGTTCACGTCTCATTCCTTATCTATGTAGGCCTTGAAAACAAAAGCCCCTCTCAGCTTCTCCTCCTCCATTCTTTGTGAGTTTAGAACTGAAGTTCAGAAGAAGTTCCTGGATTAAGGTCTGTGGAAAGTCCTAGGCAATGGACTTGTGAAAGATCTCCAACAGCATCAACATCAAAACTCAAAGAAATGCTCAGAAATACTCATTATGGGGAACAATAGTAACCAGAGGGTGTGGACTCAGATGACAGAAACGTAAGATAATTATAGACATTTAGTCTTACATGATTCCATGACATTATATTGGAAATTGAAACCCAACACACCATTCATTGTGAACAAACATGCATTCCATTTTACTTTTCTTTGCACATATATTTTTACTGATATTGGCAGCTGTCCTAATTTTTTGAGCTACTTTAATATAACAGCAGAACCTAGATGCTTTACAAACAACAAGACCTAGCTTATTTTCAGCGCTGTCAGATTATGTGATGGCTATTCTTGGTTGTCAACTTGACTGTATCTGGATGAACTACAATCTAGAGATGGAGGGCACACCTGTGAGAAATTTCCTGCCTGGTTTGAAGTGGGCAGATCCACTTTTAATCCAGACCTTTGAGTTAGGAAGACACGCACCTTTGCTCTAAGACATATGCCGTTGGTCCTAACATTAAGGCTGGAAGACATGGCCTTTAATCCAAATCTTGAGGCAGGAAGGCATACCTTTAATATAAGCCATACTTTCTGCCAGAAGTGTATATAAGGACATAGAAGAAAGAAGCTTTTGTTCTTTGCCTGCTTGCCTTCATCTAGATAGTATATCCATTCCTTCACTGGCATTAGAGCCTACTTCTTTGGAATTACAGCATATACTAAAGACCAGCTGAGACATCCAACCCTGTGGGAACTGACAAACTATTAGCATCTTGAACTTTCTGTTCACAGGTAGACATTGTTGGGTTAGTTTGACTGCAGACTGTAAGTCATTCTAATAAATCCCATATCTATTATGTATGTATACAACAAACATAAATATATGTGTATATATGGGATTTATTGGAATTCATTCCATATGTCCTGTGACTACAGTGAACCCTGACTAATATAGGTGGGAAGTCTAAAGCACCAGCTAATTTGATGTCTAGTGAGGGCAGTGTTCTTGTATTCTTGCTTTTCAGCGGAAGGAGAGTGACAGTTATCTGGAGTCTCTTTTTAAGGGACACTAATCCTGTAGTGGAGATCCTTGCCTTCTAAGGGCCCCATCTCCTAATACTTGCAAGGTGGGGATTGTGCTTACACATGCTGACTTGGGTCAATATAAGCCTTTAGATCACACAGAGCAACATCATCAACAGAATTCATAAAGCACATTCAAACGACAAATAGCATTTACTTGCTTTTTCTTCTTCTTTGGGCTGTTTTAGGGAGAATTCTACCATACATCTCTGGAAACAGTAAATATTTGAAAGACTATGGAAAGAAGTTCATGCAAAACTTGAAATAAACTAGCCATTGCCCTTTGCGTAGTCTGTAGACTTTGAATGGCTTCAGCAACTCTGCCTTTATGCCTCTCTACACAAAAGCTCATCTCACACCTTCAGCATTCTGAATGTCACGGGGTGTTAAGTGTGAGTATGATGTGTGCTGACCAGCAGACAAGGGTACTTTCAAAAGAGATTTGTGTATCTGCTGCTGTTCAGGTTGTTTTCTCCCTTAATGACTAAGTCACTCCTTGAAAAGAAATGAATCATTTATGGAGGCACGGGCAGACTTTCAGGCCCTTGGGCACTGTTTTAGTGACTAGAGAAAAAATTGACTGAATGATCTGGTCTTCTGTTCAGCCCAATTCGTCTGCTTTGCATTTTCCTTTTGGCTATTCAAGTTGCTTAAAAATCAGGACAACTTATTATTCCAAGATCAGAACTGAGTCCAAAACTCTTCTTCATCACTCACTAGCTGTGTGACCTCAGGCAAATGATTTAACCTCTCTGAACTGCAGTTCTCTTATCAGAAGTTAGTCTGAGATTTTGTGAAACATTGTTTATAAAATGGCTAGTGGAGTGCCTGGTTCATAATTTATACTCAATCAATGGGTGACACAGAGACTATTGAGAATAAATTTATGTTCTGTTCTACTAAATACATTGTGCTCACTCTCTTTTCTGCTACAGATATGGAAAAACAGCGTAAGGATGAGAGAAGCCAGAGCCTTCCGGGGCAGAAACAGTGTTTAATTAATTTGCCTGCCTGAGGTTAGTAGAGCTCTGTGCAGAGAACATTTAATGATAGATGATAGGGGTCAAACTCAAGGACAGAGTCTGAGATTGATAGAGGAACAAACCTAGAGAGTTAAACAGCTGTGTAATAGACTCCAGACCAATTCCCAGAGTCACAGGGTGCAGGTAAAGGAGCAGGTGCCATCTGGGAAAACCACAAGAGTGAGGGAAAAAGGAAGCTACAGAATTCTAAAGCCTCTTATTATCCTTGAAGGGAGATGGTACAGAACCAGGACACATTCTTGGATGAGTCCCTGACCCAGGACAGGAAGTATGCCTCTGTTACAGTGCTCTCCTTGACAAGCTCACTGGGACAATAAACAGTTGTGTACTGCTTGGGAGGGTACAGTTCCACCACTCAGCAACAGTGCTCTGGGTTTGCTGTCCGTAAGGGTGTCCAAAACCTGGAGATATTGCAGTCTGTGGAGAATTATAGCCCTTCTGCCAGAGAAGGGAGTCCTTGGTCCTGTGGGCAGCTGGATGGTGAAAACTTGCCTTTCGCCGAGAGAGTAGGAGCCAGGTGCAGCTAGCTCATCTCTCAGGCAACTTAAAGAATCCCAAAGTTAATTTTAGACAGTCCTTTCAGTATGCTCTAAGGCTCCTGCCACTGTCAAGTTTAACATGCCGGACTGACCACAGTCGTGCTGTTGCTTGGGTACTTTATGATTCTTCTTCAGCTTTTCAGTTTGGTGGGTTTCCACTTTACATGTGCTGTGTGTGCTAAGTGTGTGTGTGTGTGTGTGGTCAACGTTTGGTTTCTCCACCTGATTTTTCTGAATTCTGGTCTCTTGCTGAACGGGAGGCAAGCGTCACTGGGAAGCCAATCTCAGTGATGTATCTGTTCCCATCCATACTACACCCTAGTGTTGTGGTTGTAGACTTACACTGGATTTTATGTAGCTACCAGAGATCTGAACTCAAGTCCTTATGTTTGTGTGACAAATACTTTCCCAAGTGAGCCATTTCCCCAGCCCCCCTTTTAAACTTTCTTAGAGATTTTTAAAGACCAATAACTCCTAATTTCTAGGCTTCTATGTATGTCAGTTATTTGGCATAACATTCTCTAGGAACTGTAAGAGATAGTCTTTATTAAGTCCAACATTTAGATGCAGAATCTTACAGAATTGAAGGGCTTTGTTCAAATCACCAGTGCCGGGTGAAACTGGGACCTAATCTGAGGTCTCTGCTTCCAAACACTGTTGATTTATAAGATTTTTCCTTAGAGATATTGAAGAGAGAGGAGGAGCTGTATTTTCAATGACTTTTCCTTCTGTCAAGGAAATCAACAACATGTGGGGACTTTTTTCCTCCTTCTGTGAGACTGAGAGAAAGCAGCTCTCTGACACACTGCGTAGTCTGCGTCAGGAGTGCTAGTGAGCTGTCATGTCCAAAGAGGAAGCAATTATGTCCCTTCTGCCTGCATACCACCTAGCAAAAGCATGGATCAGAAAGTAATGAATATCAGCCAAAGTTATTCGCTCATACCTGCGGGCTTGCTAATAATTCACTAACAGCCTTTTTGATTCAGTTGCTCTACCAAATTAGCCTGAGCATGCGACCTGACACCATGATTTCTTGGTCATTAATGAGAAAAAATTGAAAAGACATTGGATACCTCATAAACATGCCGTAAAAAGTGAGCACCACTATTTTAAACTTAGGCAACATGCTGTCATAATGAATGCCCACTGACTCAACCCTATCCCTTTACCTTATGGAACCTCGAACTCCATCCTTAACTGGACATTTATCATGTTTTACAGTATTGGATATCCTACCTGAAAGTGTTCAAATTGCTGCAAAGCCTTGACTATTACTAAAACGGCCTGTAACTTAAACGAGAACCTTTAGCTGATGATGACATGGGAAGGAAAGGCCAGGGACCAGAAGTCACATCATTTTGTCTTAAGAGAGTATTACATCCTTGCAAACCCCACTCCATTCTACCTAACTATTGTGACACCAGGAGAGAGAGAGAGAGAGAGAGAGAGAGAGAGAGAGAGAGAGAGAGAGAGAGAGAGCCTCATCAATATTTCTAAGAATTTTTAGCATATGGAAGCAGAGATAAGAAACTCCCATGGTCAGTCACTTATTGATTGGACAAGCTGTTCACTAATGAGCCCACTGCAAGAAGGCCATTCTATCTCCACATATGCTGACATGCTGAAAACGGAATGCCGTTTGCACAAAGAGCTTGTGTAAAACTGGGGATAAAAGCCTCTGGAACTTCTGACTTCTTTCCAGGATCATGGACTGTTCATGTTGGTTCCTCATTGCAAGGCCTATGTGTATCACAAAGCAGAGTTCAAAACAACCTTGCCACAACTGCATGCTTTTCCTATACAAGAAGTATTTTACTAGGCCTCTGGCTAGTATTCTCCCTGAGCAAAGTACTTAAAGCCGGCAAGATCATTGCCCTAGAAATTAGGAAGGAGACTCAATACCATCATTAAATTGTCACTATTATATCTGTAGCTGTCAGTCTGGCATACCCTGAAATTTTTAGGATCTAAAATGTCAACCTCAAATGTAAATTAAAAAGGAACATATGTTAACAAGACCTCATCTCCTCTCTTGTGAAAGACTACAATCTCTATGTGACTCTCAGAGCAGTACAAGTAACTCCTGCTATCCACCTCCAGTAGATGGTGTTCTATCAGTTCCTTGGTGTAGCCGCCTGTCACGGATGAGGTCTCTGAGCAAAGGACACTGGCTTAAGTAAAACTCGCACGTTTATTCCACAAATTACATTTAAATATTCATTTCTAATCAACTCTAATATCAGAAGACATACTATCATATACATATTATAGTGTCAGACAATGATCAGACCATTTCGTTTTTTTTTTTTTTTTTTTTTTTAGAAATTGAACATTGAGCTACAGAGAAGATGTGGATTTCCTTTCTAGATCCTGGTCCTGGCTTTGAACTACCACTGCTGAGACCTTGTGGGGTAGCGGGCTGTGAAAGGTATCCTGGTTCCTGGTTGAGATAAGGTTGAAACCCCAGTGACCATGAAAGGGACAGTAGGCATTTCCTTAAACTCCCAGGAGGCCAGGCCCCTATCATGTAGCTACTGCCTCCCCACAGACCCCTGTAGAGAGGTTTGTGGCCATTAGTCACTGTAGAAGTAGGACTATACCTCCCACATGTAGATGAGGTCTTCCCAAGCTCTCAGGCCAAGCCAATAGGAATTATCTACTGTCAGACCCTGACCCACACCAAAACTGTATATAAGAATCCTATCCAGAAGGATTAGAGGTATGTGTGAACTACTGAGAACTTCTGTCATAAGAGCTGTAACACTGCTACTTGGGGAAGAGATCTGTTCCCCTAAAATTGCCACCAGAAGCTCCCGTGCACCCCTCTCTGTCTAGCCAGCCTCCTGCTGGCTCAGCCCAGCTGATGTCTTGGAGCAACTTGGCAGCAGCAGAGACCCAGGTGGAGCAGCTGCAGCAGTAGAGGCAGCAGAGGCGAGCCCCTCTCCTTGCTCAAGTTCTATCCCTTTTGCATGAACCCTCACACCTGGCTAGGCCAGAGATCTCTGTGGAAAGCCTCTAATACAAAGGCCAACAAGACCTTGTTAAGCAGCTCTTGCTCCTGAAGCTCATAGTAACCATCACATTTCCATGAGCAGTGTATGGAATTCATCACTGCATCAGTTGAAAGCCAGACTTCAAAATATCTAAGGAAAAATGCTTTTCTACTCACTTAACTGAAATTCTCATATGCAGAGCTGGGATGTTTCAGATTTACCTGTGGACAAGTATCCCTCAGACACCACAGGAAGTTATTTCCAGGTCTTGTACCCACCCCCTTCTGTGTGGGTTTCATTTCTAGGATACTATTCATAGAGTTTCATAAATCTTATAGTCTGAGGAATGCAAATGGAATGTCTGGAATTTAAATTTGACTATTCGATTTTTTAATGTAACACTTCAAACACAATAGTGGAAGAAAATGGCTCCTGAGAGATCTGTTGTCGGATCGTGCACTCATGAGTTCACTACTCCTTTTAATATCAACTATCTTTATTAGTTACTCATGAAAGGAAGATTTAAAGGAGAGGCCTGGGTAAAGGAAGAAGTCCTATACTTGGGGTTTATAGTAATACTGATATCATTTCATATGTCTGTGATTTTATATATGAGAAATCTCACATTATGAATGGATTCTACCAGAACAGTGAGACCTTTTCTGAATCTCACAGTAGCCAATTTTAGCTATGTTTTTTGCTTAGACAGTCTTTTCTCATGGAGCCTAGGTGAGCCTGGAATTCATTGCCCTCCTGCTTCAGACTCCCTGGTTCTGTGATCACAGGATTATAGCAATAAATTCAGTGAATGGAAGTATGGTAAACAAATCCTAACACACAGAAAGACATAGTTTTCTACTAAGATTATAGGAAGGTTGATGGATGTGGACAGGAACTAAAGGTGGGCATGTTCTGTGGTTGACAGAATATTTTGGCTAAGACGGGGAAGGATGTTGGTAAACTAAAGCAGTATTGATTCATGATCTTTTATACTCCTCTAGTTTCAGAGGCTAAGGCTGTCATTGCCTCTGTGGTAGAGCAGAATAAGGAATTTCCTTGGATGGATAGTAGATATTCAGGACATATAAACGATGGCCGCTGTGGGGAACAGTGAAAGCCAAGGAGTCAGTAACCATGTGTTAGAGATCTAGGTATCCAATGCGAAAGCGAGGATGCTGAGTGGAGGCAGGGGAAAGTAGAATATGGCTCGATGCAGCTTTAGGTATAACCTTCCAGATAGAGTTCATTTTTCCAGGATCTCCTATAAAATAGGTTCAGTTGCAATAAATTACCTGAGGCAAGTTCCCAAGTAAAGAAGTATCAACCAGAATACCAATGTAAATAATTGGCTAAGATAATGTTAACTACCAATATAATTGGACTAGAATGCTGGAAAATCTATTTTGGAAGTAAATTTAAATTTAGAAGTCTTCTCAGTGAGTAAAAACAAGAGCAAATGGAGTTAGTAGACTTTCTTGCATGGGTAGACTTTCTTCACATGCAATGTTGGTGTTGGCGGATTCCTTTCCCCAGCTCCTGTCTATTTCCCCATTCAGATGTCCCTTGTCCTCTATCGTTGGGTCCTCTACACCTTGGTCCACTGTTGCATTTTCATATTTCGTGCATTGTATTACCTTCCCCACTCCTTCTCATAAAGACTGTCTTAGTCATCTTTATGCTTTCCTGTCCTTTATTCATATTTATTCCCACACAGACAATTTAACAATTAGAAGCTAGGATCTGCACTATATAGAGCATACAATATTTGTCTTCTTGACCCTGGAATACTTTGCTTAATATAATGTTCTCCAGTTTACTTCATTATTCTGCAAGCTTCCAAATTTTATTTTTTCCTTATGCCTGAATAAAATCCAATTGTTTATATATACCATAATTTCATTATCCACTCATCTGTTGTTAGAAATTTTGGCTGACTCAATCACCTGACTATTAAGAATAGAGTAGCTATAAACACACATGAGTCAGCATCCCTCTGTGGTAGAATGTAGGGTCCATTAGCTACACGCCCCAGGAGTGGTTGAGATGAGTCATATTTACCAACCTTGGACTAAGATAGTTTGGGGCATTTTTCCACAAGAAGGACACAGAAGGTTTGCAGGGCTCAAAGCCAGGAGCTCATGAGCCTCTACTACTAACATAAGGCTTTGAACTCTGTTTTCCTCAGTGGCAGGCACTGCCTGGGCATCTCTTCCTATTCCTTAGATAAGCTGGGGCATTTATTGTGGGACAACCTTTTGATGTTAGTCATTTACCCCAAATAGTTTTTCCTCTAAGATGTCCTTTACACAGTTTATAACTACCGTATTGTTTTTGCACCAGAATTCTAGGAATTTGGGCTGTGTGTTGCTATTACCTTGCCCTTTTCTCGGACACTGGGATAATTTAGTCAACCAGTTTTCTCTGAGAGCTAATTGCTTGCCTGTAGGAAAAGAAAGAAAGAATAAGCAAGCCGGCCTCTGTGTGTTTTAGGATGGTCCTCCTGTTTTCTCCTTTCAAAAGACAATCTCAGCCCTTCTGCTCTGTGGGTCTGATGATCCTACTGTTCCCAGATGTTCCCATTCAGTTGTTAAGGCTCTGTGATGACTTTTAGGACTCTTGAGACACTCAGCCGACTTTGTTCTTAGGTAACAAAGTAGGAGTGCAAAGTTAAAGGCATGGGGCATTTCCTTTGGTGTTAATTTTTATGATTATTTTTACTAGTAGCCATTCAGAATACAAAATAAGGGTGTCATTTTGATATCTTCACATAAGCTTGTATTCTAATCTGTTCACGGGTACTTCTTCAATAACCACTCCTTCTTCCATATCTCTAGTATTCTGTTTTTCATTTTCATTTTCCCACCCTGGATTTCATGTCTGAGAAAAAACACATGATAACTGTCTCTGTGTAAATTAGTTTGTGTTATAAAGCTCCAAACTTTTTTCTCCATTTTTATTAAATTGGGTATTTTTTATTTATATTTCAAATGTTTTTCCCTTTCCTGGATTTCCTGTCCATCCCTAGCCCCTTCCTTTCACCTTCTATATGGGTGTTCCCCTCCCCATCCATCTCCTATTACTGCCTCCCCCACAATCTCCTACACTGGGGGTCCAACATTGGCAGGACCAAGGGCTTCCCCTTCCACTGGTGCCCCAACAAAGCTATTCACTGCTACATATGCAGTTGGAGCCCAGGGTCAGTCCATGTATAATCTTTGGGTAGTGGCTTAGTCCCTGGAAGCTCTGGTTGGTTGGCATTGTTGTTCTTATGGGGTCACAAGCCCCTTCAGCTCTTTCAGTCCTTTCTCTAATTCCTCCAACGGAGGTCCCGTTCTCAGTTCAGTGGTTTGCTGCTAGCAGTCGCCTCTGTATTTGACATTTTATGGCTGTGTCTCTCAGGAGAGATCTACATCCGGTTCCTGTCATCCTGCACTTCTTAGCTTCATCCATCTTATCTAGTTCTGGTGGCTGTATATGTAAGGGTCACATGTGGGGCAGGCTCTGAATGGGCGTTCCTTCAGTCTCTGTTCTAAACTTTGCCTCCCTTTCCCCTTCTATGGGTATTTTTGTTCCCCCTTTAAAGAAGGAGTGAAGCATCCCCATTTTGGTCATCCTTCTTGAAACTCCAACCTTTTGAATTTTCATGAAAATGGTATGATTTTAGTCATTTTTACAGATATATAAAACTCTATTGTGCCTGTATACTTCAGTTTAAGTATTTGCTTATATATTATAGCCCCATGGTTTAATTTCATAATCTGGATTCCATAATATTGCAAAATGCAATAACAAATAGATTTGCAGATATTTGTATAAAAGTTTTTTTTTGACTCTTTGGGATACAAACCCAGGAGTCTTACGGCAGAATCCTGTGCTGACTCCCTAGTCATCACTAGGGTGAGATGCATGACATTCTAGGAGGTGAACTTATTATAATGACTTTTTAAAAAATTTAACAGGGTATGTAAAAACCAAGAGGGGTCAATTCTTATGATTAATTGTCAAGGGCTTCCTTGAAAAGTGTCCAAAGTTTTACTATAAGAAGTACGTATGAATTAGAGAAGTAGAAGACATCGGACATACCGCCAACTGAGATTACACGCATGACTCTTCATGCTATCTGGCTAACTGTTTTTACTGATCATGCTTTACAGAGCTTGTTTTCCTCTAGTAAATAGGATAGAAATGATCTAGAAGTGAGTAATCCCGAAGGATTGAATCCAAACAATATGAAAGGAATTGTGTTTACAGTTATTTAAAAATGAGCTAACCAACCTCAAACCCTCAAATTTTCTAGCTACATGTGGATGTATGCATATGTATGTGTGTACATATGTGTGTGTACGTGTGTGTGTGTATGTTGTGTATGTGTGTGTGTTTATTTCTTTTCTGTTTTTATTTTTGTGGGGTTAAAAACCACATTTTGCATTAAAAAATTAATGCTTCTTACATGAATATATTGAAAGCCTACTGTTAACAGATATACCTCAAATCCATTATAATAACACTAGTTTTAAATGATTCTGGTAATTCCACAATGGCTGTAGCATCTTTTGCTTAGAAGGAGACATGCAATAGCCAAGAATTACTTCCTCGGATTACAAAATGGGAGCAGATTATTAAAACTCTCAACTGACAATAAAGCTATACATCAGTGGATTCACTGTTAGAGAACACTGTCAGCAATTGAGGAGATCATGCACATTAGAAGAACACCTGATTTAGACTGTGATCCTCCATGGCTGTGAGATCTCAGGAGAGGCTAGATTTTGTCTCTGTATTAGTGTCAGCTGGTGCCCAAACCTCGCTGATCCTGGCCCACACCTCCCTGCTCCCAAACCCCACGGGAGAGTGAGCTCATTGCCCAGACATGTGGGCAATCCTGAGGCTGTAGGGCAGAAAAGATTGCCACTTCAGCCCACCTTTGCCCGCATCCCTGGCCCAAGAGGAAACGGTATAGGGCTTCTGCACACAGGAAGATAGGGGCAGTCAAGCTGCAGGAGCCCTGCTGTCCAGACTGTGCCCACATCTAAACGGACCCAGTCAAACAGCTCCCTGCACCCAAATCCCAAAGGAGGGAGAGCTAGACCTTCAGAGGGGAAGACACACCTGGAAACCAGAGGAGACTACTCTCTGCCCACATTTCTGACGCTAGAGGAAAACGCCTAGCACCATCTGGGCCCCCTGCGTACAGGGATCCAGGGACCCAGGGACCCAGGAAAAGTAGGGGCAGGCCCTTCTGGTTCCCACCCACAGGGACAGCTGAAAGCCAGTGGACAGGAACAACTACACGCCTGAAAGTAGAACACTCTGTTCCCATAACTGGCTGAAAGAAAACAGGAAAACAGGTTTACAGCACTCCTGACACACAGGCCTATAGGACGGTCTAGCCATTGTCAGAAGTAGCAAAACAAGGTAACACCAGGGACAACCTGATGGTGAGAGGCAAGCACAGGAACCCAAGCAACAGAAACCAAGACTACATGGCATCATCCGAGCCCAATTCTCCCACCAAAGCAAACACTGAATATCCAAACACACCAGAAAAGCAAGATCTAGATTTAAAATCACATTCGATCATGATGATGGAGGACTTTAAGAAAGACATAAAGAACTCCCTTAGAGAAATGCAGGAAAACACAAGTAAACAAGTAGAAGCCCTTAGAGAGGAAACACAAAAATCTCTGAAAGAATTGCAGGAAAACATAATCAAACAGGTAAAGGAATTGAAAAGGGAAATAGAAATAATAAAGAAAGCACAAAGGGAGACAACCCTGGATATAGAAAACCAAAGGAAGAGACAAAGAGCTGTAGATACAAACATCACCAACAGAATACAAGAGATAGAAGAGAGAATCTCAGGAGCAGATGATTCCATAGAAATCATCGACACAACGGTCAAAGGTAATGTAAAACAGAAAAAGCTACTGGTCCAAAACATACAGGAAATCCAGGACTCAATGAGAAGATCAAACCTAAGGATAATAGGTATAGTAGAGAGTGAAGACTCCCAATTCAAAGGACCAGTAAATATCTTCAACCAAATCATAGAAGAAAACTTCCCTAATCTAAAGAAAGAGATGCCCATAAATATGCAAGAAGCCTACAGAACTCCAAATAGATTGGACCAGAAAAGAAACTCCTCCCATCACATGATAGTCAAGACACCAAATGCACAAAACAAAGAAAGAATATTAAAAGCAGTAAGGGAAAGAGGTCAAGTAACATATAAAGGCAGAATTACACCAGACTTCTCACCAGAGACTATGAAAGCCAGAAGATCCTGGACAGATATCATACAGACCCTAAGAGAACACAAATGCTACCCCAGTTACGGTATCCAGCAAAACTCTCAACATAGGTGGAGAAACCAAGATACTCCATGACAAAACTAAATTTACACAATACCTTTCTATAAATCCAGCCCTACAAATAAATTGTAAAGCCCAACACAAAGAGCCAAGGTACACCTTAGAAAAAACAAGAAACAAATTGTTTTGCAACAAAACAAAGAGAAGACAAGCACACAAACATAATCTCTCCTCTAAACATGACGATAACAGGAAGCAACAATCACTATTCCTTAATATCTCTCAACACCAATGGACTCAATTCCCCAATAAAAAGACACAGATTAACAAACTGGATACATAATGAGGACCCAGCATTTTACTGCCCACAGGATAGACACCTCAGAAACAAAGACAGACACTACCTCAGAGTAAAAGGCTGGAAAACAACTTTCCAAGCAAATGGTCTGAAGAAGCAAGCTGGAACAGCCATTCTAATATAGAATAAAATGGATTTTCAGTCAGAAGTCATGAAAAAAGATAAGGAAGGACTCTTCATATTCATCAAAGGGAAAATCCACCAAGATGAACTCTCAATCCTAAATATCTATGCTCCAAATACAAGGGCACCTACATACATAAAAGAAACCTTACTAAAGCTCAAAGCACACATTGCACCTCACACAATAATAGTAGGAGATTTCAACACCCCACTCTTATCAATGGGAAGATCATGGAAATAGAAATTAAACAGAGACATAGACAAACAGACATTATGAACCAAATGGACTTAACAGATATTTATAGAACATTCTATCCTAAAACAAAAGGGTATATCTTCTTCTCATCACCTCATGGTACTTTCTCCAAAATTGACCATATAATTGGTCATAAAATTAGGCCTCAACAGATATGAAAGAAAGATAGATATAATCCCATCGTCATATCAGAGCACCATGGACTAAAGCTGGTCTTCAATAACAATAAAGGAAAGAATGCCCACATATACCTGGAAGTTGAACAATGTTCTACTCAATGATAACCTGGTCAAGGAAGAAATAAAAAGAAAGAAATTAAAACTTCTTAGAATTTAATGAAAATGATGGAATTTTAAATACCCAAACTTATGGGACACAATGAAACTGTGCTAAGAAGAAAACTCATACCTCTGAGTGCCTGCAAAAGAAACGGGAGAAAGCATATATCACCAGCTTGGCAGCACACCTAAAAGCTCTAGGAAAAAAGAAGCAAATACACCCAGGAGGAGTAAAGGGCAGGAAATAATCAAATTCAGAGCTGAAATCAACCAAGTAGAAACAAAAAGGACTATACAAAGAATCGACAGAACCAAAAGCTGGTTCTTTGAGAAAATCAACAAGATAGATAAACCCATAGCCAGACTAACCAGAGAACACAGAGAGTGTGTCCAAATTAACAAAATCAGAAATGAAAAGGGAGACATAACAACAGAATCAGAGGAAATTCAAAAAATCATCAGATCCTACTACAAAAGCCTATATTCAACAAAACTTGAAAATCTGGAGGACATGGACAATTTCCTAGACAGACACCAGGTACCGAAGTTAAATCAGGAACAGACAAACCATTTAAACAACCCCATAACTCCTAAAGAAATAGAAGCAGTCATTAAATGTCTCCCAGCCAAAAAGAGTCCAGGTTCAGATGGGTTCAGTGCAGAATTCTATCAGACCTGCATAGAAGACCTCACACTAATACTGTCCAAACTATTCCACAAAATTGAAACAGACGGAGAGCTACTGAATTCCTTCTATGAAGCCACAATTACTTTTATACTTAAACCACACAAAGACCCAACAAAGAAAGAGAACTTCAGAACAATTTCCTTTTATGAATATCGATGCAAAAATACTCAATAAAATTCTTGCAAACGAATCCAAGAACACATCAAAACAATCATCCGTCATGATCAAGTAGGCTTCATCCCAGGTATTCAGGGATGGTTTAATATACGGAAAACCATCAATATAATCCACTATATAAACAAACTGAAAGATAAAAACCACATGATCATTTCATTAGATGTTGAGAAAGCATTTGACAAAATTCAACATCCCTTCTTGATAAAAGTCCTGGAAAGAACAGAAATTCAAAGCCCATACCTAAACATAGTAAAAGCCATATACAGCAAACCAGTAGCTAACATTAAAATAAATGGAGAGAAACTTGAAGCAAAGCAATTGCACTAAAATCAGGGACTAGACAAGGCTGCCCACTTTCTCCCTACTTATTCAATATAGTTCTCGAAGTCCTAGCCAGAGCAATCAGACAGCAAAAGGAGATCAAAGGGATACAGATTGGAAAGGAAGAAGTCAAAATATCACTATTTGCAGATAATATGATAGTATATTTAAGTGATCCCAAAAGTTCCACCAGAGAACTACTAAACCTGATAAACACCTTCAGCAAAGTGACTGGGTATAAAATTAACTAACATAAATCTTTAGCGTTCCTTTACACAAAAGAGAAACAAGGTGAGAAAGAAATTAGGGAAATGACACCCTTCATAATAGTCCCAAATAATATAAAACACCTCAGTGTGACTTTAATCAAGCAAGTGAAAGATCTGTATTGATAAGAACTTCAAGCCCCTGAAGAAAAAAATTGAAGAAGATCTCAGAAGATGGAAAGATCTCCTATGCTTATGGATTGGCAGTATTAATATAGTAAAAAATGGCCATTTTACCAAAAGCAATCTACAGATTCAATGCAATCCCCATCAAAATACCAATCCAATTCTTCAAAGAGTTAGACAGAACAATTTGCAAATTCATCAGGAATAACAAAAAAAACCCAGGATAGCTAAAACTATCCTCAACAATAAAAAAAGGACTTCAGGGGAATCACTATCCCTGAACTCAAGCAGTATTACAGAGCAATAGTGATAAAAACTGCATGGTATTGGTACAGAGACAGACAGATAGACCAGTGGAATAGAATTGAAGACCCAGAAATGAACCCACACACCTATGGTCACTTGATTTTTGACAAAGGAGCCAAAACCATCCAATGGAAAAAAGATAGCATTTTCAGCAAATGGTGCTGGTTCTACCGGAGGTCAGCATGTAGAAGAATGCAGATCTATCCATGCTTATCACCCTGTACAAAGCTTAAGTCCAAGTGGATCAAGGACCTACACACCAAACCAGATACACTCAAACTAATAGAAGAAAAAGTGGGGAAGAATCTTGAACACATGGGCACTGGAGAAAACTTCCTGAACAAAACATCAATGACTTATGCTCTAAGATCAAGAATCGACAAATGGGATCTCATAAAACTGCAAAGCTTCTGTAAGGCAAAGGACACTGTTGTTAGGACAACATGGCAAAAGCAAAATGGGAAAAGGATCTTTCATAAAACTGATAAGGCTTATATCAAAAAATATAGAGACCCTTATAAACTGTTGTTAGGACTAAGCCACTACCTAAAGCAACATGGACTGACCTCAACAGATTAGGTAGCAATGAATATTCTAGTAAGATCACCAGGAAGGGGATCCTAAGACTGAACCCCAGTGAATAAATTGCAATGGGGGAGGATGGGAAAATATACAAAGAAAAGGGGGGGAACTCAAGAACTCAAAGTTAGACTGCAGGGAGACAAATAACCCTATTAAAAATGGCATTCAGAACTAAACAAAGAATTCACAGCTGAGGAATGCCGAATGGCTGAGAAACACCTAAAGAAATGTTCAACATCTTTAGTCATAAGGGAAATGCAAAACAAAACAACCCTGAGATTTCACCTCACACCAGTTAGAATGGCTAAGATCAAATACTCAGGTGACAGCAGATGCTAGTGAGGATGTGGAGAAAGAGGAACACTCCTCCATTTTTGGTGGGATTTCAGACTGGTACAACCATTCTGGAAATCAGTCTGGAGGTTCCTCAGAAAATTGGACATTGAACTACCTGAGGACCCAGCTATACGTCTCTTGGGCATATACCCAAAAGATGCCCCAACATATAAAAAAGACACATGCTCCACTATGTTCATAGCAACCTTATTTATAATAGCCAGGGCTGTAAAGAACCCAGGTGCTCTTCAACAGAGGAATGGATACAGAAAATGTGGTACATCTACACAATGGAGTACTAATTAGCTATCAAAAACAATGACTTCATGAAGTTCATAGGCAAATGGAATGAACTAGAAAATATCATCCTGAGTGAGGTAACCCAATCACAGAAAAGCACACATAGTATGTACTCATTGATAAGTAAATATCAGCCCAAATGCTCAAATTACCCTAAATGCACAGAATACATGAAACTCAACAAGGATGACCAAAATGTGGATGCTTCACTCCTTCTTTAAAAGGGGACAAGAATACCCTTAGGAGGGGGTAGGGAGGTAAAGTTTAGAATAGACGCTGAAGGAACACCCATTCAGAGCCTGCCCCACATGTGGCCCATACATACACAGCCACCAGAACTAGATAAGATGGATTAAGCAAAAAAAAAGTGCAGGCTGATAGGAACCGGATGTAGATCTCTCCTGAGAGACACAGCCAGAATACAGCAAATACATAGGTGAATGCCAGCAGCAAACCACTGAACTGAGAATGGGACCCCCATTGAAGGATTCAGAGAAAGGACTGAAAGAGCTTGAAGGGATTTGTGACCACATAAGAACAACAATGCCAACCAACCAGAGCTTCTAGGGACTACGCCACTACCCAAAGACTATACATGGACTGACCCTGGACTCCGAGTGCATAGATAGCAATGAATAGCCTAGTAAGGGCAACAGTGGAAGGGGAAGCTCTTCGTTCTGCCAGGGCCGGACCCCCAGTGAACGTATTGTTTGGGGGAGGGCGGTAATGGTGGGAGGATGGGGAGGGGAACACCCATATAGAAGGGGAGTGGGAGGGGTTAGGGGGATGTTGGCCTGGAAACTGGGAAAGGGAATAATATTTGAAATGTAAATAAGAAATACCCAATTTAATAAAGATGGAAAACAAAAAGAAGAACACCTCCTTCTTGTGTCACATGAAACAACAGGAATGCTCAGGGGCAAATCTAGCATTCTCTAGGGTCTTCTTTGTGTCAAAGAATTAGGTGTGCTCAACCTCCTTAATAGCTTTTCTTCTCTTTTTTTTGGATATTTTATTTACTTACATTTCAAATGTTATCCTTTTTCCAGGTCCCCCCCCCATCCTCTATCCCCCTGATTCTATAAGGATGCTCCCCTCCCACCCATACACTCTCATTTCAACATCCTGGCATTCCCCCTACATGGCGGAAATGAGCCTTCACAGGACCAAGGGCTTCTTTTCCTATTGATGCCAGGTAAGGCCATCCTCTGATACATATGCAGCTGGAGCCATGGGTCCCTCCATGTGTACTCTTTGGTTGGTGGTTTAGTCCCTGAGAGCTCGGCGCGTGTGTCTGTGGGGTCTGGTTGCTTGATATTGTCATTCTTCCTATGGGGTTGCACACCCCTCAGCTCCTTCAGTCCCTTCTCTAACTCCTCCATTGGGCTCCCAGTGCTCAGTCTGACCGGCTGTGAAAGCCAAGCAGAGCAGAGCAGAGCAGAGCAGAACAAAGCAAAGCTAAGCAAAACAAAACAAAACAAAACAAAACAAAACAAAACAAACAAAACCAATTCACAAGCTGCTTTCTTTCTCTGCTTTTCAATGCTTTACACAGCTTTTTAGTGTGAAGGGGTCGGCAACACAGTCATCCATGTGCAGGACCTTGTGAAGAAAACCTGGTGTTTCTGGAACATGGTAGCCTTGGATGGATACCAGTGATCATTGTTATGACTTGCAGGTATGTATGACCTTGAGTAGCTCCCAGCATGCTTTGTAGAGCTGTGTTTTTATGGGTAGCTCCTTTCTTATTGTTGTATTGTTGTTTCCCCTGAGTTGAAACAAACCTTTCTGGATGAAGAAGGAGGCTTGCCAGACCCTGGGAGTAAATGAACTTTAAAAGGCCAAGCAAGCTCCTGAAATGTACAAGATTCACAGGGCCCTTCCTCAAGTTGTAGAACAGTAAACATTTCAGGAAAGAAGATACTTCTCAAGTGGCTTAGATGCCTGACAGTTGTACTGATCAAGTCAGAGATTCAGCTTTAGAAAGTCATCACCCATGCTGGGGTGGGCCTTTTGGTGATGCAGCTGCCTTTGACTCAACAATGGTCCTCTGAATAGTCCCTTACACATACCATAAATTCACTGGCCCACTAAGCTACACTTCACTGAGCTACACTACTTTTTAAACAAATAAGGTCCCCTGTACCTTATTTGTGGCCAGTAGATATTTGTTTATCTTTCCCCATGAGATGTCTGTACAACAGTAATAATGGACAGAATCAGGGTCGAAGCGGTTCTGGAAACAGCCATGGAATTATCAGTGTCCATTTCCCTAACAGGTGTCAGAACGGGAGAGACATAAGTAAAGGCAAAACGCCCTGACTCTGCACCCAGCTCTTTACAGGGAAGCTACTGCGTGCAAGTAGGCAAACATTTTGGAAGTTTACTGTTTCTGCTTAAAATCTTCCAATTGTAAGTGAGCACAGTGCTTAATGATATTCAGCTATAGCTCATTAGTTCATTAGAGGGTGGGGATTTACATTCCACAGGGACCTATTAAGGGGAGTAATTTTTATTAAAACCCTAATTATTATTTTAAAGCCTATAAATTAATATTCTTATTTGTGAAGTGCTCCCTCTCCCTGCTTGGGATGCTGCATTGACAATTAAAATATAATAAAGATGATTAATAATGAATAAACATAAAATTAAAATATCGTAAAATACATAATTAAAGAATAGTAAAATCTGAGCTGAGCAGAATCCTTGAAAAAAAGGCTAATTGTGGCTATAAGAGGAGAGTGTCTGGAGGATAATGTTGCTAGGCACTGTTTAACCATAGAGACAGTTTAAAAATGCTCAATGCATTCCATCAGAAAGGAAGATGCAGATCTAGTAGATGTTCAGTGCCCTGAAGTTGACCCAGGGCACCTTGACCCTTCGGCTGCTGCCGTTTCATTATCAGACAGATCTCAAGAAAGTAGTCAGGTGAAAATAATCTTGCTAGTAATAAATATCAGTATCGTTTTTAAGCTCTAATACTGCTTATGGATATTGGTGTGTACACATTACCAAAACCAGTTGCAGATTGTCCTAGGCAATCACACAATTTCTCCTTGGCTTCTTGATTCTCTAACACGGTGGTCTGGAGCGGATGTTGAACAAGAACTTAAAGGCCCTGGATCTGGGCTAAGGGTGGTTAAACCTATGGAAATAGGTTTTTGGCCTTAGGGTCCTAAGGTTGGGGGAAGATGTGGACATCACGATCCCAGTTTGATTATATTTTACTGCTTCCTGTTCCCAGAAATAGTTGGTAAATTTCCATTTCCTAGTGGCTTCTCTTCACCAGTAAGTTTCTACTTCTTCGAACCATAAGCTATCTCCCTGCACATGACACTACTTTATCTGTAGAACAAGCAAGATTGAGGCTCCCGTTCTTATCGTAGCTAATCAACATTCAGTTCCTCTTGGACAGATAGAGGTCCAATCCTTAAGGGGCAGATACATTCAGACCAGAGGAAGAAGGGAGGGGGGGGGAATCACCTGTTCCTTATATTCGGACATTTAGACTATTGCCAAATCAGCTGGGGCCTCACTTAAACGAGCTTCCTCATACCTCTGAGTGGATACTGATCTTTTGAATCCAACCACCACCTGGGCATATCTTCTGGTCTTCTTTACCTTGGGGAACCATTCACATCTCCTCCTCCTCACTCAGGGCTCAGTTCTACTTAGCCAACTCAAGGCTCACTCTACCTTCTTCTTTCCGGATGTGACTTCACAAATGAAGTGCCTTGCAATGTTTCTCTGTCTCACTTTGTTCATCAGAAAGGGCATGCCCCTTCCTTTTGAGTGTTAAGACCTAGTCTTTTGTTTTAATTAGCCTGGTACCACTCGCTGGTTACATTGAGCTCTGCCCATCATGGGGAACACTACATGGGATCACAAACACTCATCCTCCAAGGAGAGCATGGGCAAGCACTGCTTATCCAGAGGATGAGATGGGGTTTAGGAGAGCTAAACAACAGTTAAACTGGTAAGGGTTGGACCCCACGACACTCCTCCTGAATGTGTTAACCTTAGTCACCATATGCATAATTGGGACGATGAATATCCCATGAAAATAAATACTAGATTGCTTATGTGACAACATCTTCTTTTCCTCTTCACCATACACCACACATAAAGGTTTCATTTAAGAGCCACAATGTGTTTATTATTGCGGCCCCACAGGCAGATCTTCCTCGTGTTGTTCTTTATTCCTGAATTCTCCTGTCCCCTGATAGTTCCACCCTAGTTTTCAGTGCTCCACCTGACCTGCTGTAGGATTTTATACCCTACATTCCCTTGGGATGCTCGGTTGTGTTGTGCCCTGTTATGGCACACATGGTAAGCTTTGGCTTCTAGACCTCTCCTTTTCACATTGTCTTTTCCCTCTGGAGTGGACAAATTGTAAAATGCATGTATATTTTAGAAGTAACACATGGAAGTAATACCACATGTCTCTTGTCAGTATTATTCACAGGTTCCTAATAGATTCCTTACTTTTTATTCTCACTTGGTATGTTATAAATTCAGGAGTACTGACATAGGTGAGGTATTTTTACAATCAAAAGTCTCAAGTATCTAACAGATTTTGGTTCACATAAGAATCTAGCCCCCCCCCCATTGTAGGGATATGCATCTTGGTCTTCCTGTGGGCCCCCTAACTATTGGAGTGAGGCTGTTTGACTCTGTTGCCAGCCATTTGGTCCCCTTCCCCTAACTGGACTACCTGGTATAATGAGAGAAGTTTATTTAACAAATAACTTTCTAAGGTATCCAGTCATTGCTTGGAGCTTTTCTTTAGACACTTTTGTAACTTGGAATTTGAATGTTGATGCTGGTTTTTTTTTTTAAAGTTAAGGTCTTACTGTGTGGTCTGAGTTTGCTTGCACTCAAGATCCTCTTGCACTGGCCGCCAGGGTGCTGGGATTGAGCCTCTTTTGTTGATGTATAACTTGTGTTATTCTTTTCAGATAGCCAACCAAATCTTTACCTAGTACTTTAGTTTCCACATAGACTTGGCCCTTAGCCACTTAGGAACACATCAGGCAGGTTCTTTATCTGTAAAGATGCATATATGTATGAGTGTGTGTGTGTGTGTGTGTGTGTGTGTGTGTGTGTGTGTGTACTGCTCATAATATCTTCACATGTCACAGAGCTAAGGCTTTATCATTGATGTTCTCTGACCACTGCTCACATGACAGATTCTTCTCCCCTGCCTAACATTTTAGGTATTGCTTCTTCCATGTATAGTCTCATGCCTCAATACACTTACTATAGCTTTTATATGTGTATCATGGGAATTCCATTTTGCTTCTGAGGAATGTGTTAGGAAGAGGCACAAGATTTGACTTTGGTCAATGAGAAGTGGGAGGAAAGATTTCAGATTCTTTGGATAGTTTTCTTATCGCCGATGAAGAGCTGCAGATTCTAGCTATAAACAATATGTTTGCTCAGGTTCATGGAGAATACCATACTCAGGGGATTACAAGCCTCATTAATAGTAATAAAGAACACCAATTCTTCAAAAATAGATGAGCAGCATGTACATAAATAAAATAGGGAGAGCCACAGGGAGTGATCGTCTCTTCTTTCTCTAAGCGTTATTGTCAGGGTGTGACTACTGATTCGTTTTCATTGTGCTACCACTTAGAGGTTGCATATTCTGTCTAAGAGTTCTACAGAGCCAAAGGAGGAACAGTGAGTCAGAGTAGTGAAGTTCTAAGTCTCTGAATTACTTAGTGTAGCTGCCCGACTACTCTGGACAGCCAGGTATGACAGAAAATATACTGTCTTCGTACTGAAGCCAGCTTGACTTAAAACTTTTATTGGGTATAGCATCAAGTGTCAGCATCCCACTTGATGCTTATATATCCCCAATGTTATTATCACATCCCATAAACAATTTACTATCTGTGTTTTTTTTCCTATTCTTCCCAGAAAGGAGTTCATTTCATTTCAATGCCATAGAATTTCCTACAGACCTCTTTCCCGTTCTGTTTCGCTTGCTTCTTTAGGGAAAACTGTTAATCCTTTAAGGAACCCATTCTTCATTGACTACTCAAGCTCTAGAAATCCTGAAAAGAAGCTAGAAGTAGTCTCTACCTTGACCCCTGGCTGTGTATGACCCAGCCATCTCTTATCAGGATATTACATTTGTGATCTTCTTCATTTACTCTTAATGTATAAATATATTTAAAAAATACCTACAAAGGTAGATACTAGGTTAGATTTTACAGTGGAGGGGTGAGCAGATGGAAGGGTCATTTCTTACTGTTTAATTTTTTTCTCTCCAATGCAAGAAGAGGACAGGCTTTGAGAATTGTTGGGGAAAAGTATCCATAGCCCTTTAACCTGAAAGACAGGTTAGTGCAAGAGATAATGAACTATTTCCCATTTTCAGATCTTCAAAGGAGTGGAGTCTCCTAAGAAAATGTCCATCTAGCACATCCTGTTCTAGAGAACAGCAGGGGAGGTGTGTGTTGCTGTGTGTGATGATCTGGACACTGGAGGCAAAAATATTAGTGATCAGTATGATCCCATGCAGTCCTCTGATGCTTGTGCATAGCTCACTTTGTGATACAATCCTCTTGCCCTTCTGGAGGGCTCATGTGGTGGAACAGGGCATGAATTCCCTTTAAGTATTTTATTTTGATGATTTGGGGATTCTCTATTGTGGGCTCATTCTGACATAACATCTGAAATGTGATCATTAAGGTCTAACTCATAATGAATTAAGAGGCAACAAATACCTAGAAACATTCATCTTAGCAAACACAAGGAAATGATTAAGTTGAAAATATATTTAGGCACATTATGTTATTCATAACAGATGAGGAATGCTGGGGTTTTGTAGACCCAAAACATATTTTAGGAGTTACAGTTCAGTGTATCCTCTCCCCACACCCATGCAATGGTGACTAAAGCTCATGTAGAGTCTCAAACACTTTCCACTCAGCACTCCAAAGGTCATGAATCTACTTACTCTGCTCATTTTACAGATATTTAGGGGTTTTTTGTTATTGGCTTCATGGGAGAGGACAGTCACAAGCAGTCCTTTAGTTGTGGGCCCATGGACTCTGGTTCGGCTACTTAGTTCTTTGTTTCTGAACATTTTCTAATTTCCAGACCTGAAGATCTCTTCAGAACCAGCCTGAGTGTTCTTCCCTGAGTTTTGAACAGCAAGCTATGATCTTGCATCCACAAAAGAAAAACCCTTACATCATAGTCTCCAAACTAGAAACACTTTAAAGAAGAATGTCACTATTAGGACGGGATAACAGAGGAAAATCAATCTAATAAGGACCCTATATATTGATCCTTGGGTATTTGGAAATAGAGAAATTGTATACAATGAGGAGACACAGACATCTTCTTAGGCCATTGTTTCAAGTAAGGATTGTTCCTGTTTACCAATACTGCTGTCTTCAAATGTCCCTGTGTTCCACCTCCCACATTCCCTGAAGTCTTTACAAACTCATTAAAATGTTTTATTCACTTGCTTTGTTGTAAATAACAAATGATAGACAGATTATTGCCTCATAGGAAGTACCTTCAATTTGTCACTTACTAAGAAAGAAATAAGTAAATCATCCCTACACTATCCTTTTTGTCAACATAATTAATTTTAATCTTTTAAATTTTATTTTCTTTATGCTTAATTCCATCATTTTAAAGACACAGGCTCATTTTTTTTTAAATTAGGGGAATGAGTTCCCTGTGCATGTTATTCTAAAAAAGATTTTTTAAAGATCTTGTGACCCTATCTTAGACATTAAATGATTTAGAAATGAAACCTTTAAAATCTGATTGAAAGGATCACATTGAGGATATTTTTTATCTTGGCTAATATTCTGTCTGATGTGTCCTATCTGCCCAGCACAGAGCTTTACTCTTGGAGAATATTAAGCAAGGATTTTTAGTTAATTAGTTAATACTATGAATAGCTTCATTTTTATATTTCCAACTTATTGTTTCTGGCATTGAAGGGTATCATAAGGAAAATTCAATTTTACCATGAATAATCAGAGTATGGAAATGACCTGGAAAGCACTTCAATCATTGCTTCTTTGCATACGAAACTTTTCTTTACCACAGAGGGAGAGGTGATTCTAGGGCGCTTCAAGGCACCTAAGTTGGAGGAAAGGATCATGATTCCTCAGCTTGAAAGTCATAATTGGCTTGGTCCAAAATTTTTAAGTGCCTTTTATACTCATAAACCCTCCTATTTATAAAAGGTCTACCGTTCCCTGGTGGGGAAAGATTCATAGAGACATCGCATATAGTAATTATAATAAAAATAGAACTCCAAATTTGCATAGCAGATTATAATTTACAAAGTATTTTTGCATACTCATTATCTCATGGAACCCTCGCTACAACCATTGAAGAAAGTGTTTCTGGCAGCGACTGCTGTAAGTTCACCAAGCTCTATTTTCTTCCCTTGCTGAGTAAACACAAGCAATTTTCCAGGCTTCATTGGAGTGCTGTGTGTACATGGAATGGGCAGAAGTGATGTATACTATTTTTCAGTTTACCCTGAAAAATTTCTTACCTATTTCTATGCTCTAATTACCCTCATTAACCAGTCAGTTTAAAATAACCCAGAAGAGGACTTTAATAAGCAAAGGTAGATGTTAAAAACTATGGCCATTGGGGTAAATGCTACCAACTACCTGGTTTTGTCTACAGATGATCCTTGACATACAATGGACATATGCAGATAAATCTGTAATTAGTTAAAATGTTTTTAGTTGAACATGCATTTAATACAGCAGACAACTAATCATCAAAATGTCATAACTTGGAGACAAAGTTCATGACAGAGTAAATAAAACAAAACTTTGTCTCTACTTATCATTATCCAGATGAATGGAAGTTATGGCTGGTTGCTATTACCACCATCCTTTCCTTGAGAGAATGATATACTGGATATGCTTAGCTTATACAAGTACAGCTCAGTTGATAAAATGCTTGCCACACAGGCATAATGGCCTGAATCCCGCCCACAGAAGCCTTGTGAAAAAACCTAGTGTAATTTCCTGCCCTTGTAATCCCAGTGCTGGGAAGACAGAGAATTAGGTTTCTTGGATTGCTGCCTAGCTAGCCTAGCCTAATCTTTAGGCTAATGACAAAAAACATCACAGGAGATGTAGTAACAGCACCTGAAGAACATCAACCAAGTTTGACCCTCAGTATTTGTGCATATATACATCAGTATGCCAACTGTACATCAAGGTTCATTTGTGTATGCATGTCCACCCTCATATATACATGAATATGTAGACGGATAAATATGCACCCAAACAGGTATGGTTGCTGATGAATGATATTGATCTTTTTAATCTCATCAATTATAGAAACATTTTGTTGAACTGTCAGTAAGGGTTTTAATTAAAACTCAACCATGCTTATTTATTTGCCTAATTTCAATGACTGTTTTTACAATATAATCGAACATGTAAATAATTTTAACTTATACCCCATGAAGTCTAAAATATCTGCTGCCTGGGTACTTTATGTCAGAGAGAATCGGGTAAAATTTTAATCCTAATTGTTGTGCGACCATGTGAGTGCATCTCAAAGCCATAGTTCCATCTGCAGGAACTCAGAACTGGCATCATAAGAAGACGCAGGGCTGAGGAATGATTGAGGGTGATGCTGTGCTAGGACAATGGAGACTTGCATTTTAAGATGCTTCAGAGAGTCCAGACTTAAGAGCTCAGGCAACTTGCACCATAACTATGAAGACACTGGAAGGAATGGGCAGCAGCCTACCAGCTCATTCTACATCAATAAATCATATTAACCATCCTTCTTATTGCTCATATTAACAAAAGCGAGTAAATTCTGGGTTCCGAACTCATCCTAGAGCCATACTAAAAGGGTTGTTGCCCACTAAGCTGGAGCATTTGAGTTGACAGATGGATGTCACACCTGTCATTCTTCCATTTGCTCTCTTAGACTACTCTCATGTCCCACTTTTCTTTTCCATTTTTAAAACATAGTTCAGTTTTCTGTGATGAAAGAATTTTCATCTCTTTATCAATTTCTGTGGGTTCTGGTATATTTTCTTTTAGAGTACTCTTAAAAATTCTTCCTTAGTTGGATAAGTGTGAGTTAAGATAAAGAAGCTATATGTACTTGCTTAGTAGTGGTTTTGGTTCTTATTATGTTAGAAATACAAGAATGGAAAGAAGATAATTGCATAAAAAACCCATAATTTTTGTTGTTGTTTAAAGTGAAGCACCATTTGACTGAACATTAAGCAGGCCATTTATTAAATCTAATTTTTACTTTCTGGCCCACGGCCTTTGTAGACTTCATTGAAGGTTACACCTGGGCTTTTTGATAGTTGTGAAACACCTGGTACATTTTACTTTTATCAAAGAAGGTGGCTTCTTATCCAATGATTCTACTCCTCTCCCATCCCAGTCATATGTCCCTGATGACAGCAGTCCTCTTCTTCTTATCCTGTTGTGAAAGACTGACTCTAACCAAATGAGCCAAGTGCTAAAAAACATGTGTTCAAGGCAGACATTAAGGAAAGAACAGTGCTAAGACAGACCCTTCCATGCTTTCATGGAACCTGCTTGGTGGTGAAGTGTGACAAGCCTTGGCTTTAACGATCACCTATGTGTACACAAAGAAATGCTGTTCTCCACGGAAGTAATCCAGTTCAAGTAACTGCTGCTCTCGGTAGCTGAGAGACCATCAAAACTCAAGCAAAGGAGATGATGTGCAACAAAAGCTTCTATCTACATCCCTTAAAAGAAGAAGACTTGAATCAGAAACTGTATTTCCTTTAATTGCAAATAAATATGAGCGTGCACATGTGTGTGTATGTGTGTGTTTGTGTGTTGTGTACCTGCATGTGTGGGTGTATTTACCTATGCATATGTCAGTAGAGGTGGCTGAAAGCATGTGCGTTCCTCTATCACTCTCTACCTTCTTCTTTGAGGCAGAGTCTCTCAATGAATAGGGGGCTGTATGAATATTTTGCCTGTATTGTATGTATAGCCTCTGAGCTTCTGGGATCCACTAAAGCCCTATTCTCCTCCCTATTGCTGGGGTTATACACTCGTGCAAAGCTTTCTAGTTGGGTATGCAGAACATCTAAATCTAGGCCCTCATATCTGCATAGCAAGTACTTTACCAAGTAAGCCACCCTTCAGCCTATAAGCTTTAAATTAAAAACAAAAATTGAACTGCCAGGAAGTGCATACAGCTCAGTCTAGTGTACAGTCCTTCTTTGTTGAAGTATTCTAGAAGACATTTAGTAGTCAGTTCGAAATATAACATAGAAAAGTGAACTTGAGTGGCAGAAACATGCGGTTTGGGACTTTAATGTGATGTGGATTCTAAACCCACACCCAATTTTAAGTCAGTTCTTGCATTTTAAATCTGTAGTGTGAATTATGTATTTATAGGAATAAAGGTTGGGGAGAAGAATTCTTAGAATAATTTTCAGGGCAAGTGCCTATACAAACAGGCTACGAACCACCCTAATATGTGTTCATTCGGGTTAACAGAGTGTACCTTAATGGACTCTGTGACATGTGGCTTTAGAAAAAGCATACACTGTACATAATCAGTCAGTACTGTTAGGTTGGTGAAGGAAACGCATGGAGTGACCTGGCTGTGAAGTCTGATGATGGTGGTTGGAGCTGCAGACACAGAGGATTTGAAAAATGGCGCTCGCTTCCCCTCCCCTCCTTTGGTTTCAAAGGAGCACTTGTTAGCATTCATACCTATCAGCATTGGACATGTGGATGCTGGATGTCCAGAGAACATATTTTAAAGCATTATGGATAAATATGGCTTGAGTTCATTTGAGAAAGAGACATGATTTCAGTGGAGAAATATTTTTCCCTTTGAGGTGTCACTTATGGTCCTTGCCATGAAACAAAAGCAAAATACCATTTCACTCACCTATACATTCTCCAGATGCCATACATGTGTGACCTTGCCCAATTATTCGAGCTAAAATAAAACCTGAGTACAGTCAGATATGGGTAAGAAATTATTTTCCTGCTGCAGCTTGCTTTTCTCTTTCAACCATCCCCACATATTTCCTTAGTATAAAATCCCCTAGATGGCACTAGAGAATATAACATTTAATTGGTTCAGATAATAGCCTTCAGTAGATGAAGAATAGTAATTTTTATTTTTCTGAAAATAAATATGAATAAGATGTTGAGTAGGACAAGGATGTAATATTCAAGGTTAGCATTTGTGTACCCTAAACATCTCAAAACAGAAGATGCTACCCTGAACCAAGAAGGCCTGGTCCAGAGGAAAGGGAAGTCTAATTCCCAAGTAAACTCTAGAGCTCCTTACTGAGCTGTGTTCTAGCTTCCCAGAATTCTGCACAATTAGGATAAGTGCAAACACACTAAGAAGTCCACTCCACCCTAAGCCATTTGTGAGTGATCGCAGTAGATGAAAGGAATTGTGGAGATTATGAAGAAGTTGCTTGGATAATATGAATGAGAGAAGACCATTCATTATCCCTGTTTATCAGGTGCACAGCACAGTGCCAATATTTTACACGCGCATCAAGTAAGAGGAAGGAGATAATTAATGAGGACGGATGAGGGCCTCCATTGTGGGTTTGCTTTGGTATATGATCAGGATAGTTGGGAGATCACTAGGATATAGGATTTCTTCTAGAGTATCTAAGCATCATAGCAGAACAATGAGCAACAATGGGATATAACCCTGTTCTGGGTAGATTTGAGGCTTTGATGCCAGTGGAAACCTTGGCTACCAAATCTATAGCTTGCAAATGGCAGCTTGAAATCACTTGTAAAGTGAATGGCACAGTGATGACAAATTCAGCAAAGGTCACAGAGCTATGATTATGATCCTTGAAAAGGGACAACAACAAAACATTCCTGATAATTTGTTGCCATAATAGCATAGGAGAGCATAAGTCACCTCACCAATGTGTCCTTTGTTTTCTGACTCCTGCCCTTTACCTGCCGTCATAATGACCTTTCCCTATGAGAGGCTATGATTAAAACCACAGGCTTCCCGGTGAAATTTAAACCTCAGATAATTCATGAAAACTTCGATGGTATGAGTAAGTCCTGTGCAATTTGCTAGAATAAGTCTATCAATAATTGCCCGAGACACTTATTCTGATAAGAGTTTGCTGTTCATTATCTGAACTTCAAAGTGGACTAGGTGCCCTACGTTTTATTTGGCAATTCTATTCCCACACTCCTCTTCTCCAGGTGCCCTCTAGTCACGAATAGACAAATCAAGCTAAATTAAATATTAGGCTCTCCCACACATGGTTTAACCTTTGGAAACAGCTGGGACACTTAGACATGGTGCCTTCTGCTTCTTCTATTGAACAGGCACCCTGTCAGCTCAGGAAGAGGAGGAACGTCCTTGGGCTGAGACATGAGTTGGTCTCCAAAGCCGTTTTCTTTTTTTTCAACCACACAAACTTTGTACTTCATCTTCTTCTTCCAGAGCAGTTTTTCTTTCACAGTTGGCTGTTCTCCGTCTGCATAGATCTGCAGTAAATACTGTACTGCAGTGCTGAAAAGAGAGGAAAAACATTACCATCTGCATCTACAGCTTGCAAATTACAGCTTGCAATCACCTGCTATTAAATAAAGACACTTTAACAATATTTTGGGTTTTAAATTAGCAATTTACATCACAAGACTCTGAAAATACTAGTCTTTTAATACTGCAATTTTCTTTCCTTTTAACCAGGCATCAACATGTATTGAATTTTTTTTAAGAAGCCATACAAAGTAATGTTTATTTAAACAATGGCCACCAATGGTATGAGACACGCAGATGGAAATCCAATAGTTCCTTGCTCTGTGGGAGGCATCATTGGAAGACCTCTCTGGAGCTCCAGCTCTCTAATTTACATCGTGGGGGAAATCCACACATTGTCCTTCTATTTATTTATTATCTTTAGTGGCTTGGCTGCACAAGGCTCTGTGTCATCTAAGAAAGTGGTCTCAAGCCGGGAATCAGAAGTAAGGCCTTTGTTTGTAGGAGTCTGGAAGAAAAAAAAAACAGGAAGAAAGAAAAAAAAAGAAAAAAGAAAAAGAGAAAAGAAAGCAGAGTTCAAGTGGGAGTATTTCTTTTTGTCACTTGACATCAGGGCTGAATTGGAGGGAATTGGCACTTGTACAAAGCACACTGGATGCAAAATAAGTAGGGATTTGGAAACCCCCAAAGAGAGAAAGATTAAGCAGTTCTATCCCTCATGGACTCCCCGTCTATAGACAGAGGGGTACATCAATATCTAAATATAGTGGTTAGTGTTCAAGTTCTTACAATTGAACCTTTATTACCTCTTTCTCTTGACATTCCAGTTCCGGAGTGGGAAAACACCAGGAGCTGGCCCACACTGCACAGAGCTAAGAATTAGCTCTGTAGTGTTGGTTGCTGCGTTGCGAATTCCTTCACACAAACACAAAGCACTGTGGAGCACTAGCCGAGCAGGCAGCCTGTTCCCTGTGTCCTTCTCACCGATCCTACAGCTGCTTTGGACGGGCAGCTGCACATCCAGGTCTCCTGGATCCAGAGCTCCGGCCCCTGCTGCTTTCGAATTCAACAGCAATGGATGATCTTCTTTATCGTCATGCCCTGTCACATTGCTCTTCTTACATTTTAATCTTTGAGGTTTAATTAATTAATTATATTTATTTTTGACATCATGGAGCAAGTCCAGGCTTTCTTTAGGCAACACTCTACTGAGGATGACCTTGAATTTCTGATCCTCCTGCATCTAACTGTTGAATGTTTAGGATGTAGGTGTGAACCACTCTACTCTGTTTATGTCCTGACTGAGCCCAGATGAAGCTAGGCAAGGGCTCGAACCTGAGTCACAGCCTTAGCCTTCAGTTTTGCCTTGTGATGACTCAGGTTCGCTGCCTAAATCTTAAACTGGTTCCTTTTTATGCTATACTAATCTTAAAATTTTAAATATGGCACATATTCAGTCAGCATTAAATATTATTGCTGTTAGTAGTGGTGGGAAAGGTTTAACACTATCCCATAGAATCCTATTTGGAAAGGGAAAATATCTTTGAGAGAAAACTGTTTACATATAAGTTCATTCCATGAATCTTTGTGGGTGACTGGTCCATGCACGATGCCTTTCAGTGTCACAGGGTCATCCAGCAGAAATATCCAGATCTCTGGTCATCCTTAGTCCTTTGCATTTGTGACAATATAGCATATTGACTGGCTTCTAGGCCACTTTACTTAGCCTGTGATAACACCCATGACCCTGTTTTATTCTATCTAGTCTGGCTGAATGTCTGCCCGGTGTTGAAAGATTAAATTATTTTCAGTCCAATTTCTCATGTGAGGCCAGCTTTGTTGATGTCTGGTCAGGAGGCTTGGCTCCAGTCTTCATACTAGATATTATTTATAGTGATACTTCCTGTTCCAGTCAGAAGACAAGGAGAGAGTTTTGCTATTGCGGTTGTTTTTCAGGCAAAAGTCTTTGCACAGGCTGGCCTCAGACTTGAGATCTTCCTGCTTCTGCCTCCAAGATTCTTGGATAATTGATGTAAATGATCATACCTGGTTCTAACAGACAATTAGATTGTGTACACATTGTTTTCAAAAGCTTATCCAACTGAAAAGAATAGCTTGTAATCAGTGAAAAATACCAGAGACATTTGCATTTGCTCAAATAGCACCCAGTAAGCGAAATGTTTTATTCAAAAGTTGGCATGCAAAACCCTAACCCTAGAAAGGACTGAAGGAGCTAAAGGGGAGTGCAACCCCTTATGAAGAGCAACATCAACTAACTGGACCCTCCAAAGCTCTCAGGGACTGAACTACCAAGCAAAGAGTACACACAGAGGGAGCCAGAACTCCAGATACATAGGGAGCAGAGGATGGCCTTATCTGACGTCAGTGGGAGGGGAGGCAGGCTTGATGCCCCAGGGTAGAGGAATGCTAGAGGGGTGAGGCACACCCTCATAGAGGCAAAGGGCATGGGAGAGAGGATGGATGGGATGTGGGGTTTGTGGAAGGGTAACAGGGAAGGGGGCTATCATTTGGAATGTAAACAAATAAAATGATTAATAAGCAAACTAAAACAAAAGTTGGCAAACAAAAAAAGTTGGCGTGTTCAGGGGTATGAGATGTCCTTGAAAATAATCACCATTTCAGATTGCCAACATCTTTGGAGGACAAACCTTTCAGTACTTTCATGGGTGTGTATAGCTGCTCTCTGTGTGTGTGTCTCTCTGTCTTCGTCTCTGTCTCTCTGTACCCGCCCCCCCCGTGTGTGTGTGTGTGTGTGTGTGTGTGTGACAAATTTCTAAATATAGGAAAATGAGTATACGTGATACTGAAATTTTCCTATATGCCCAAGCATGGGTCTAAATGATATTGAAGTAAAATAGCCCTAGGTAAGCTGTGTGGAGTGATTACACAGCTTAGAGAATAATATAATGAAGTCGATCCTTTATTGGTGTGAGTAGAGGAAGCCATGTCTAATTTTGGTAATCTTACTGCAGGACATTTGTTTCTCACTTGTACACAAAATTGCTCCCTCTCTGTGTAAAATCAGGTTTGTTTTAACATTTCTGTTGGATCTTTTCCTTAAAAAATACGTTCCAAAGTGCTTACTACAATTTCTTTTCGATTACAAGACAGCTAATTTCCTGTTTCCACAAGAGGTTCTTGAACCATTTTGAGGGAGTGAGCGATCTACGGAGAGAGTAATTTGCTAACCTTTATTAAGTCTTCAAAAACATCTGCAGGTACCTTTCCTTAACGCTCACTAGCTCAGTGCTCCTGACATTTTACAAATTCTCAGGTTACTTCTTATCATCCATCACATGTATCTTCATGTTCTCAGCGGGAGAAAAGACCGTTTACCTGTTTTCACTACCTTTAAGCCTCAGCTAATTAGGTAGACATAATTCCATGTAATGGGCTTAGCTTTGAGTTAACATTTTAAAGAGTCTTTCACAAGTATCCAGCCACTCAGGGTTTACATAATGAACTTGGCATTACAAGCCTGTAGCTGAGAAAAAGCATGTACGAGCTATGGTAAATGGGAAGGCACCCAATATTGCAATCCCCACTCTTTAGTTTTACTAATGTCATAAACAGCCTTCATTCATTTATCTCTCCCAAGAATTGCTAGCAGGAAGCCAAATTGATCGGATTCCTTTTACCGAGAAACAAAACAAAATAAAACAAAGCAAACTCTCCTTTGGTATCTGCTTTGGGGGCTGGTAATGATCACAGAACCACAGACCTTAAACTTACAGGGTATTTAAAGCCATACAACTTCAATAATTCATGCTATGCTTATATCTCTTACACACCCAAAGGCTAGGCAGGCTCCCCTTGAATTCTTCCAACCATGGGGTACTCATTACCTTTCAACGAAGTTCATTCCATTTCCATGTAGCTTAAGTTGAAGAAAATTATTTATCATGCTGAGAAGAAATAACCCATTGATTTTTGGCCTGTTTCCACTGTATAGAAAAAAAAACCCACACATGCAACCTCATGTTATTTTTTTGAGAGGAAAAGATAGATTTGAAGACAGCTATCCTGTTGTCTCTTGCCTTCTTCCTTCAGGCTAAATATTCCCAATGGCACCGGTGTTTATGTGATATGATTTTGAATCTAGCCATTGCTTTGGGGGAATTCTAGTTAGCTGATAATTATCGTTGTAATAAGAACTGCCACATTGAACATTTGCTACATACCAGGTGTCTTACACACATCATATTTAATATCAAAATTATCTGGCTTATATGATGTCTTTGGTATTTTATAGACAGAATACAAAGGTCTTTGTGTCGAATGACTAAAGTTCAAAGAATAGCTGCATCAGAGCCACAGATCTAGTGGTTGACTGAGCCAGGATTTGAACTGATGTCTACTGATTCTGAGTACTTATTCTTCACCCTCTGTTATAATTTCCTGTATGAGATGAGATAGCAACTCACTGACCCATGTAAAGTGAGCTGAATGTTGCACTTCTAGCTTGAACAATTCAGAGCAGAGAAAGGTTGCCACTTAGCTTGTCCTAGACGTGATGCCAAACTAAAGAACTGATAAGGCTGAGGCAGCCAGAGAAAGAAGGCAGGGAAACAAAGGGATGAGATGATTAATAGGGTGGTTCATGAGCCTGGAATAATTGAAAGCGCTGTGTCTGGCAGGTGGGGAAGCAAGTCCTACATGTGTAAGGGCTGAAATGGGAAGTTGGCAGGTAGAAAGCGCAGAGGCAAGGGCGCCGTTGCAGAAATCCCTAGGGATGGCACTAATCAGAAACTCGGCTCGGAAAAAACACATCCTCTGGCATCATTTTTAGGAACCGTGCTGCAGAGTCTTGTGTGTCTGTCCACAGCCTCTGGGATGAGGACAATGCAGGCTGGGGAGGGGAGGGGAGGGGAGGGGACAAGCACGAGCACTCAATGTCTTCTTGCTTGTCAGCGTGCTGGGATCCTTGCCATCAAGCTTTTATTTAAATTGGATTTGGAGGGAGGCTGTGCCTGTGAAGAAACAGCCATTGAAACCAGGCAAATGCTGGGTGTACCTGCTCCTCCATTTGAAAGAATGTAATTTTCTTAGGAAAATAGAGACTTGAAAGTGGAAAAGAAAGCCTTACATTTATAGATGTCTTTAGCAAACATCCAAAGTGGATTAGAGGTGAAGAAGAACAAGGACAGTTCTAGTGCCCTTTGCTTGTTTTGTGACCAACTCAAGTGGGTAGAGGATCTTGTTAGGAAAGGAATTCAAGAGGCTCTGGAGTTAAACTATGTCACTGTAATCTGGATAGGACGTTGAATAATTGCACTCAGGAGGCTGAGGCTGAAGAATAGAGTTCAAGACCAGCCTGATCTATTTAGTGAATTCCAGGCCAACTTAGGCTATAATATGAATTCCTGTCTAACAGGGAAACTGAGTTCCAGAGATGAGAAATTCTCATCCAGACTTATGTCCAGGCAAAGCCTAAAGAGACTAAGTTAGGTTTCTAGCATAAATGACCAGTATTCATTTTTTTTCTTGTGTGTGTGTGTGTGTGTGATAGTCAACATTAACTGTCAACTTGACAACATCTGATATTACCCAGGAGATAAGCCTCCAAGCACATCTGTGAGGGAATATTTAAGGAAGGTTATCCTCTGAGGATGCTTGTGAGGCTTATCTTAGTTGAGGCAGCAATACCCATCCTAAAGGAGGGCAGCACTATTCACTGGGCTTCAGCTCTTAACTGCATATAAAGCAGGAAGCCAGGCAAAGACAAGCATCCACCATTCTCTTCTGGATCATGGAAGGAACGTAATCAGCTGCTTTAAACTCTTGCTGCCTTGACTTCCCTGCCATGGGACTGGTCCAGTAAACTGAGTAGAAATAAATCCTTTCTTGCTTCAGTTGTATCTTGTCAAGAGTTTGTATTATAGCAATAGGAAAATAAACCAATATGGTGAACATTCATATATGTTTGTGTGGGTACATGCACATGTGTAATATAGATGTGTGTGTGTGTGTGTGTGTGTGTGTGTGTGTGTGTGTGTGTGTGTGTGTGTGTGCGCGCGCGCGCATCTGCATAGGGAAACCAGATGTCAACCCTGGTTGTCCTCAATTGCGCTTCACTGTATTATTGTAGACAGGGTATCTCATTGTGCCTTGAGTTTGAGTTCACAGACTAGGTTAGACTGGGTGGCCAACATGGCTCAAGAATCCTCTTGTCTCTGCCTCTCTGATGCTGGGATTAGAGGTGATTTCCATCATACTTTGTTTATATGAGTGTGAGGCATTAAACTTAGATCCTATGTTTCTGTTTCCAGTACCTTACTGACTGGGCTATCTCCCCATTCTCTGTTCTCTTTTCTTACCCTTGCTATAACTTTGGAATGTTATACATGCTACTGGAAGTTCACTGTCCCAGTGAATAGTGCGACACAGTCAGATAGCATTCTTCCTTGGGAATAACTGATGCCAGTTATACAGGACTTTGTTGCAACCCGATTTCACCTACTTTTTGATTCCCTTTTTCCAGAACTGTCCATAATGAATCTGGCCTTATTTAATGTTTCTCGAAGTGTAACTTGTGGAACACTGGAACCGAATCATGGAGGAGAGGAATATGTACATTATTAATTTAAGTTCTTACTCTTCCAGGCAGACAACCTCCATTAGCATTTTGGGGGAGTGAAGCCTTGTCAGATTGATACCTGACAAATATCCCTGAGAAGTTTATGTGGATTAAGAAGTAATTAAGAAGTCTCTTGTCTGAACATCTCATCAATCAACATGGCTCTCAAAAAATCTTTAATCCCACACACTTATAGATGCCGTGGTCTACAAGATAATCTATGCCCAGAATCTGGGTGCTAAGCTATGGACATCTCTGGAGTTTCCAGAGGTTGCCCTCCCTGCCCAGAATTGTGTTTCAAAATGACAGAAAGGACACATTAGGTACCTGTACTGTCCCCATCCTCTTCTAGGTATCCTTCTGGGAAACTCAGGGACTCTGAAGAGCCATGTTTGACACAAGTGGATCCTAGAACAAATGTAAATGTCCCTAAGTGTCTTGCGAAGGCAGTCTGAGTCTCAGGATTCACTTTTTGTGCCTCTCATGGTTTGTAAGGTTTTATCTGATTGCTTTGATAGACCTTCTCTCTCCTTTTTAAAATTTCCTAAGAGACTCATGACCCTAACCCCTGCTCTATTGCTGATAAAAACCATTACTTTTAGGATTAATGAGAAGGTGTGCCCATGGAAGGATAGGGCACTTCTCCACATCTACCCTTTTTGGAAATACAGTCAAACTTATTTTCAATTAAAGGGAAAATAAACAAGCAATTAGTGCATTTCATAGCCATTTTCCATTGTATACCTCTGCATGCCAGTGCTCTAATCACTTACATGTTACCATTTTCTTCTGCCCCACCCATACAATTTTTCTTAAATTAAACTTGGGGTTGATAGCAAAAGCTTAATTCCTTTTGGTAATATTTTTCCTTGGAGATACTATTTGGACACTGATAAAACTTTTAGACATTTTGAATTAATCTAAGAAAATCCTGAGTTATATATTTTAATCAATATATAAGAGCAATAAAAGTTATCTAATGGGAAATTAACTGAAGACAAATAATTAATGTTTTGCTTTTATTTTTATTGTCTTCTTTTTAAAGAGACACCTTTGTGTATTTCTTCATCTGCAGAGGTTTGGCCTCTGCCCTTTGTTGATGCTTATTTCATTTGGAAAAAGATTTGATAACTTTCTTTTAGCTTTGTTAATTAATCAACTAGGGCTGCCATAATAAAACATCACAGACTGGGTGGATTAAACAAGGAAAATGCAATTCTCTTATTCTGGACCTTGGAATTCAGACAACAAGGTATCAAAGAGGCAGGACTCATTGTGAGATTTTTTTTTTTCGTGCTTTAGGCATATCTGGCTTGTTACTGTGTCCTAATATGATAGAATCGGAAGAACAGAGGATGAAAGCACAATGAGAAGAAGAAAACTCAGGACATCTCTGGGGTCCTTCGTCTGGTTCTAAGATCATAAATTGAAGTGTATCTGGCCACTGGTATCTCTTCCTCTTGCTATGTTAAATTATAGTGACACCTTGTCCTGATTTAATCTTATCTAGCTCCTTAGTTTATGTAGCTCCAACATATAAAACTGAGGACTGGAGAAAGACATAGATTAGTCACAGAGGTGTTTCTATGTCACCAGAAGTGTTTCTTACAAGACATAACTATTTTTTTCCCACAGATGACAGTTCCTAAAATTGTGACATGGGGAAGCCAAAGCATGAAATGGATTGTTAAAACCTCATCCCGTTTTCCTTGTTTACAAGGAAAAAAGAGACTAATTAAGACGAATTAAGTTTGCTTTTCAGGGGAGCAATGCTTTTTGTTTTTGTTTTTGAATGACTGAAGAGGTACATGGAAGACCTTAGTAGAGTACACATCATTGGATACAGCCACTCTATAATTTAGAACCCTCTCACCCTCATTGGGTAGCATGAACTATCTTATGGCACAAACATAGCTGTGAACAATTTTCTTTCCCCATTTTCCATCCTAAGATAGAAGAGGTGGGAGGGTTATTGTTCACTCTGAATTTTGGAGTGATTAGGAGAACATAGCAGAAGGGGTTGTAGAAACCAGTGGGGATACTAGTTACCATCAGTGTTATCTTTGTTTAGAAGCTTCTTTGGTGGGAATTTTTCCCCAGAGGTCTGAACACAACAGAGGGAACAATCAAGAGTAGACACAGAGATCCTCCCAGCCTAGATATAAACATTACTGCATGGGTTAAGGAGAGACATGGTGATGAGAGAGAAGAGTCCTCATGATCTGCTCTGAGAATCTTGGTTAGAGTGACTGGATTCCAAGAACAGAGATGACCAAGAGAAGAGTACACGTCAGGTAGCAATGGCCAAGTTTCAGTGCATCTCTGTGCTCATTCAATGAGAAGGAGCATCCCCAAGAGAGCCAAGCCAGGTGTGGATAATGTGACAAATATCTAGGTGGTCTGAGCATACTTCTTGGTATCAGGACACTAGAAGGAGGAGCCAAGCAAACATTTTTATAGATACCACAGGGAGCTTTTTATATTTTGAAAAAAACTAGTGAATTAACTAAGCATCGCAAAGGGAAAAATCATGTAGCGCATCTCTGGTTAGGACTGTCTGAAACAATTATATTTCATGTTCTAGTTTCCCTCTTCTTCCTTATACTCTTGTTCCTTCTTCTCTTTCTTCTGCTCCTCTCCCTGTCTTACCCTTTCTACATGTCTTTTATCACTTTTCCCTTTCTCATATTTAAATAGTTAACTACTGGTTGGAAGAAACCAAACCCTTTTACTTGACACAGAGAAGATAGTGATATTTGTTCATCTGAAACCCTTTTTTCACAGTCAGGACTGTACTAGTCACCCATTGTTCCATGGATGGTTTTACAAGTTTCCTCAGCTGGTTAGAACTTAAGACCATCCTCCTCAGCCTTTTTAGGTGTAGACTGTAGGTTTACATTATTATGCTTGGCTTCCAAGGGAAAAATCTTATTTTATATTGGTTCCCTGTGAATTTCAGATCATGCACTACAATCCCACACCTTTCTCCATCTCTCCATACCAGCCCTCTGCCCTTGCAACATTTCCCCCCCCCCCAAAGAAAACAAACCAAAAGAAAGCACAGATGATATACATTTCTACCAGTCTCCGTGTTCACCTGTTTGAAAAGTCCTTTCATGGATACATAAAAATAATGTTTTGTTCATTAAAATGTTTCATCATCCTTAATACAGTTTATGGTTATACTTTTCGAGCTCTTTTCTAGGTTTTTCATAGACCATGGTCTCCAACCTTGTTGAATATATAAATATTATTCATTAAAGATACAGAAAATTGAACATTTTCCTACCTGAGGATCCAACTGTATTCCTCCTGGGCATATACCCAAATGATGCTCTAACATATAACAAGGATACATGCCCTACTATGTTTATAAAAGCCTAATTTATAATATCCAGAAGCTGAAAAGAACCCAGATGTCCTTCAACAGAAGAATGGATACAGAAAATGTGGTACATTTACACAATGGAGTACTTCCCAGCTATTGAAAACAATGACTTCATGAAATTCATAGGCAAATGGATGGAACTAGAAAATATCATCCTAAGTGAGATAGCCCAATCACAATAAAACATACATGGTATGCACTCACTGATAAGTGGATATTAGGCCAAACGCTCAAATTACCCAAGATACGATCTACAGACCATGTGAAGCTCAAAAGAAGGATGACCAAAGTGCAATGCTTTAGTCCTTCTTAAAAGGGGAAACAAAAATATTCATAGGAGGAGGTACGGAGACAAAATTTGGAGCAGAGACTGAAGAAATGGCCATTCAGAGCCTGCCCCACCTGGGGATCCAGCTCATAATATATACTGCCACCAAACCTAGATAATATTGCTGAAGTCAAGATAGGACCCTGATATAGCTGTCTCTTGAGAGGCTCAGCCAGAGCATGTCAAATATGAGGCGAATGCTAGCAGCAAAACATTGAACTGAGAACGGTTTCCCCATTGAAGGAGTTAGAGAAAGGATTGAAGGAGCTGAAGGGGCTTGCAACCCCATAAGAACAATACCAACCAACCAGAGCTCCCAGGGACTAAACCACTACCCAAAGAGTACACATGGACAGACCCATGGCTCCAGCTACATATGTAGCAGAGGATGGCCCTGTTGGGCATCAATGGGAGGAGAAACCCTTGGTCCTGCCAAGGCTGGACCCCCCAGGTGTAAGGGAATGTCAAGGTGAGGAGGTGGGAAGGGGGGATGGTTGGGGTGGATACCCTCATAGAAAAAGGGGCATGGAATGTTATAGGGGCTTATGGATGGGAAACCAGGAAAGGGAATAACATTTGAAATGTAAATAAAAAATAACCAATAAAAATAATATAAAAATACAGGAAAAAAGATAAACAACTACAAAAGAAAAATACAACAAAGACCTAGGTATAATTTAATGGGAAATACTTGCCATGTGTTTGCATGGCCCTGAACTAAACTCACAAACCAAAACAGAAGCCAAAATAAATGTAAGCCTAAAATCATAAAATGTAAAATATAAGGGCTTTGAAAATGTAATTCCATTATTATAACTTTTATGCTTAGAAGCAAATTGGCAAACACAACAGGCACATGAATGCTTCATTAAGTGAATAAGTGGCAAATAAATAAAATAGTAATTGAATGAAAAAAGAAAAGAAATGCTGGATGAGATGCTTTGGCGTGCTTCTCATGATGTGTGGGAAGGAAAATAATTGAGTAAAAATCTCTAGCATTCTGGTCCTCTGTTGTACCCTAGGCTTTATCTTTAGGGCTCTACATAATGGACTCTTAGGTTCTCTTCGCAGTGATTCTTATTCTACCCCACATTGTCTTTCTGGAACTCTGGATCTCGTCTTTCCTCTCACAAATGTCTCATGCTCTAAGATCAAGAATTCACCTCATGAAACTCGAGAGCTTCTATAAGGCAAAGGACATTGTCAGTAGGACAAATACCCACCCTACAGATTGGGAAAACAACTTCACTAACCCCACATCTGATAGAGGGCTAATATTCAAAATATGTAAAGAACTTAAGAAGGTAACCACCAAGAAGCCAAACAACCCAATTAAAAAAATGGGGCATAGAACTAAACAGAGAATTCACAACAGAGGAATCTCGAATAGTTGAAAAGCACCTAAAGAAATGTTCAAAGTCCTTAGTGATCAGAGAAATGCAAATCAAAATGACCCTGGGATTCAAACTTATACCAATCAGAATGGCTAATATCAAAACCTCAGGTGACAACACATGTTGGCAAGGGCATGGAAAAAGAGGAACACTCCTCCATTGCTGGTGGGATTGCAAAGTGGTACAACCACTCTGGAAATCAATCTGGAAGTTTCTCAGAAAACTGGAAATAGATCTACCTGAAGAACCAGTAATACCACTCTTAAGTATATACCCAAAAAATGCTCCACTAGGCCACAGAGGCACATGTTCTGCTGTTTATAGAAGCCTTTGTTGTGATAGCCAGAAGCTGGAAACAACCCAGATGTACCACGACAGAAGAATGGATACAGAAAATGTGGTTCATTTGCACAATGGAATACTACTCAGTTATTAAGAACAAGGACATCCTGAATTTTGCAGGTAAATGGATGGAACTAGAATATGTCGTCCTGAGTGAGGTAACTCAGACCCCAAAGGACATGCATGGTATGTTCTCACTAATAAGTGGATATTAGCCAAAAACCAACCAACCAACAAACAAAAAAAACCCCCAAAGTAATAAATAAACAACAACAACAAAAAAAAAAACCAACAAAACAAAAAACTCAGAATACCCAAGATACAGTCCACAGAACTTAAAAATGTCTACAAGCCAAAGGGTCCAAGCGAGGATACCTCAATCCCATTTGGGAGGGAGAAGAAAGAAATCACAAGGAGGAGGGTCCTGGGGACAGGGACGGGAAGAGGGAAACATGACCAGATATTGGGTGAGGGAAATAAACTGAAGCCCCGAGGACCAGCAGAAAGAACGGAAACAGGCAACCTTGGGAGGTAGGAGGTGGGGGTACTCTCCAGAATGTACCGGGGAAGTGGGAGGTGAGAGACTCTCAGGACTTAAAGGAGGGACCTTAGATGAAATGCCCTATAGTGGGGAGAGGGAACTTGTAGAGCCCACCTCCAGCAGAAAGACAGGACATTAAGTGAGGGACCGGGTTGCAATCCCACAGTCAAGACTCTGACCCATAATTGCTCCTCTCTTAAAGAACTGCAGAGACAAAAATGGAGAAGATCCTGAGGAAAAGGAGGTCCAGTGACAGGCCCAAAGTGGGATTCTGCTCAAGGGGAGGCCCCAAGGCCTGACACTATTATTGAGGTTATGGAATGCTCACAAAAAGGGGCCTATCATGACTGCCCTCTGAAAGACCCAATAAGCCGCTGAGTCAGATGTAGGTATTTACACCCAACCAATGAACTGAATCTGCTGACCTTTGTGGTTGAATTAGTGAAAAGCTGAAAGAAGCTGAGGAGGAGGGTGACCTGAAGGAGGACCAGTATTTTCAATTAACCTGGACTGCCGAGTTCTCTCAGACCCTGGACCACCAACCAGGCAGCATAAACCAGCTGTTATGAGGCCCTCAACCCATAAACAGTAGAGGACTTCTGGTACTGGGTTCAGTCAGAAAAGATACACCTAACCCCCAAGAGACAGGAGGCCCCAGGGAGTTTAGAGGTCTGTGGGGTGGTTGGTGGGGGACATCCTTGTGGAGACAGGGCATGGGAGGAGATATGGGATTGGGAACAGTCGGAGGGTAGACTGGGAAGGGGATAAAATCTGGAGAGTAAAACAAAACAAACAAACAAAAAAAAAACAACAAAAAACAAACCCTGTGGTCAAGGTTATCATTGCAGTGTTCCTCTCCTTGGCACCAATATCTGTGCTGGTTACCTTTCACAATGCTGTGACAAACTTCATCTGACAAATGATGGAAGGGAAGGCTGCCTCAGTTCACAATCAATCAAGTTTAGCCACCATATGGCCTAATTTTGTGAGATTACTTCAGAGCATTCAGTAAAGATACCCAGGAAAATAAGTCTAATATGTCTGGGTCCTACAGGAAGTTTTGGCAACTTGTATGCTATTAGGAAAAGATCATTCATCCTGGAATCAGAAGGTAAGTGCTGGTCTCTGACTCCACCGCTAACAAGTCCATTTCCCCAATTTTTCATCTTATGTTCTCAGTGTCTAGTCTTTGTTTTCCCATATTTCCACCCAGATGTTTGACTGAACTTGCTTCTGATTTCTCTCATAGCCTAAAAACTCTACAAGAATAGATAGATAAACATAGACTCTTGTCAGGGTGTTTATTGGGGAACCATGAGGACTTTAGCTAGGACATAATGTGCAGAAAGAAGGAGTCTTGGTATAATTTGGATAAAGAGGACAATTAGAGACATACTTAAAGAAGTATTACAAAAAGCTCTCTGCAAAGTGATTTTCAAATAAGATCCAAGTATTCTCAGGGATGTTTGGGGCAAGACAATGCTCTGTTATTTCAGAAGAGCTGTTCTGCGAACTTGAATGTTGTCAAGGACAGGCATCATAATTGGAAGCAAACCACCATTGCCTGCATAAAGAACTTTTGGAAACAATTATTTTCTGGAGCAAAGCTGTGTTGTGTATATGAGAGCAGGTAGCACTTTGAGTATTATCTCTATGTAAAGTTTTATTTTGTTGTTGTTAAAGTTTTAAAAGGATTAAGTTCCCATTTATGAATATCATGCATAATGATGGGATGCAAGAAATTGTGTTGTGGATATTAAGGTGAATTTGTCGTTTTATTACAAAATTATTTGATTCATTGATGCACTCATAAAAATATTTCCAACATATTATGTGCTTATGTGTCCCATCTACAAAGATGAAAAAGGTGTATGTTCCTGTAGGTGTGTAGGGCATGAAGGTTTAAAACAACTCTGTGAATTCCAAGGTAAATGATTACACCATTTACTCATGTAAAGACTCATGTATTGCAAAATGGATTGAATAACTGGTACTTTTGAACTCATTGGTAGTCATATTTGCCACTGCTGTCCTTTCTGGTGTAAGCACAACAGTACCCTTTCTACTCCTGCAAATAGTACTTCGAACTTTCGAAAGTTGGACATGCTTATAGCCACAAAGCACAGTTACTGTCCAAGGGGAGAGCAGGGTGTTTTCCTTAACTGTACTTGCTTAATAGCTATCTCCTCAGGGACTTACTGCAAACAAATCATCTCTGGAAGAGGGAATTAGTTGCTCCGATGATCCCTGTCCACTTAGTGTAGTCAGGCTCCAGGTGTTGACGGCCCGCACTGCTTTCTCTTCCTTTCTGTCCTTTAAGGACTGCCCCAAGAGATGTGAACATTGGTTTTGACAAATACTTCTAGTCCAAGATTATTTTCTTTCCTGTAGCTCTAGTTTTGGGGTTCATTTCCCCTTTGACATTATGTTCACTCTCTCTAGATGATTCTTTTGTTTTGGCCTCTGTTTCTTGCCTAGGAATCATATTGTATCTTCTTCACCTTTAGGTCTGAATTAGCTTTCTATTGATGTCAATAAATTTCTAAGGAGTGGTTCAGATGGTGGCTTTTTCAGTCTTTAGAAGGTGATTGGAACTCACTAAGAAAATATCTAGGGGTCAAATGCTTGGATTCCCCTCTAAAGAATTTTGAGGATCAGTGCCTTTAATCATTTTTTTTTTAAACTGAATTCAGTTCCTTGAGGCTATAGTATCAGGATTGCCATTTTCTTTCTGTCTATAAGGTAAAGGCCATTCATCATTATTAGAAGTCAATGGTTTAGATGCTACTCTAGTCTTCAAAGTTACCAGTAGAGAGTTGAATCCCTCTCCAGCTTCAGGTATAATCGTTCCACTTCTTTTCTCTCTCACAATACTGAATGGGATAAAGTCCCCATTTTAAGACTATTAGAACTACATGACTACATGACTATTAGAACTATATACTTTTTGCCCAGAGTTTAAGTCCTAAAATAATATTCACATTTACCATGATTTTTGCCCTGAAAGGGCATAGATTCACCAAGTTCTGTACATTAAGACAATGGCTATGTTGTGAGTGCCATTATTTTGCTCTCTTTAGAGGCTCAGTTTGTTATCAGATTCTGTGGGCCACACATCCTTTTTGCCTTCATATCAAGCCTCTTTCTTGTATATTAAAGGCTGTTGCTTCTAGTAATCAACTTCATGGATGCATTGTCTTTGCCACATCTCCCCAATTCTCTCCGTATCTAATCAAGTTCTTCATAAGCTGGAAAACTTGAGCATTTCCCACTGACTGCAGATAAAGTTCAAAATCCTCATGAATGCTTCAAGATTTTCTGCCTCTCTTTTATTTCTTCTCCCTCAGAATTAGGTTGTATTGTATTTATTGCCTGTATTTTTCATTTATTTTTCCATCTTGCCCATATTTCTCTCTCACCTGTTCAGTGTGTGTCTCTCAGTTTATTATGTTCAATGACTAGCTCTGCTTAGTTTTAGCACTGTGTCTTTCTGTTAAGAATCTCTCCTGAGAGACACAGCCAGAATACAGCAAATACATAGGCGAATGCCAGCAGCAAACCACTGAACTGAGAACGAGATCCCCATTGAAGGAATCAGAGAAAGGACTGAAAGAGCTTGAAGGGGCTCGAGACCCCATATGAACAACAATGTCAACCAACCAGAGCTTCCAGGGACTAAGCCACTACCCAAAGACTATACATGGACTGACCCTGGGCTCCAACGGCATAGGTAGCAATGAATAGCCTAGTAAGATCACCAGTGGAAGGGGAAGCCCTTGGTCCTGCCAAGACTGAACCCCCAGTGAGTGTGATTGTTGGCGGGAGGGCGGTAAAGGGGGGAGGATGGGGAGGGGAACACCTATATACAAGGGGGTTTCCTTGAAACCAGGAAAAGGAATAATAATCGAAATGTAAATAGGATAGGTTCTCAGCCTTTTGGCTAAGATCAAGTGAAATGTAAATAAGAAATACCCAAGTTAATAAAGATGGATTAAAAAAAATCTCCCAGAGAACAGACTTGTATTGTTAAATCATTTCTACTTTATTGTCCTGCTTTTGTTCTGTTTCTATTTCTCTTTATCTCTTTTCTTTCTTTTTTCCTTCCCTCTCTTTCCCTTATTTCTTCTTTGTTCACTATTTATTTACAAAGGTATTTGTCTTCCAGGTTTGCAGTTATTCCGTTTTGTATTCTCATTGCCTGATGCAGTGCTTGAGAACACAGCTTACTGTATACTCTTAAAGGAACAAATGGAGTGAGTGAATAAAACGGAGCTGTCCCCCAAGGAGCTATGCACTTTTAATAAGATTAATTAAAGAATATTTGTTTATAATTTAGTACTTTTAGATACTTATTAAGTATACTCAGTGTCTGATCTACACAAGAGAACTGGGCCATCAATATTGTTAATTATAGATAAGGTTATATATTCAGCTATGTTTTCTTCCAACTAGTCCTGAGTTTTGTAAATAGAAGGTGCAAAATAAACAACGAGTGGATTGCATTTCTACAATACCTCCATGACAGGCAAGATTGGTCGAGAGGAGAATTGTGGAATTAAGTATTTTCAACATCATTATCATATCCTAAGTGTCTGGTTAATTTGCTTCAGTAAAGGAGGATATTGGAACATGTAAATCCAAGGCTACTAAAGTCTCAAGAGAGAGTAATGCCAGGACTAAGAAAACAAGTAAGAGATAAGGCATGGTTTTCCATTATGAAGTAACTTGGTTATAACATAGGGCATCCTTCCTTTATAAGACAAGCCCTGGAGTAGAGACATGGACATAACCTCCTTCCACCCACAGGCATTTCAAAATCAGTTCTGTGGATGTTAAATGGGTACTATTCCCTTCAGGACAGCACTTCAGGATGGGCCAGTTCCTGAGATGTTTAGGTTAGAATGACAGCACAGTTTCATTACACATATTTGTTCCAGGCATAAAGATCACACTGAGATAGTAAGAGGATGTTGATGACTAAATGCCTGGGATCTAAGCACTGGCCAGTTCTGTTTGTGACTCAAGAGATTATGTTTTATTAAGAGACTGTTTGCATATTTGAAAATAATAGTTTCAATTATATGATTTGATCTTTAATCCTCATTGCATTTTCTGCCAAAAGTAAGAATTTGTTTATCCTTACAGTGTGACTGGCTCTGAGTGAGAAGTCACTGACAGTGGATTAAAGAGCGATGAATTTCTATCTCTTGTTTTTACTTGTGGAGAATAAGCCAACTTGGGCCAGTACGATTATTTTATGCAAAACTGGTGGTTTTGTAACAATAGCGGATTTGAAGCACAACCCAAAATACAGAAAGAATATACATGTTCCTCTTGGGTTCTAGTCTCTTATTTGTAACAATAGCGGATTTGAAGCACAACCCAAAATACAGAAAGAATATACATGTTCCTCTTGGGTTCTAGTCTCTTATTTCCTCCAGGAGAAGACAAGTTACCTTACTTTTATCTTTCTGCCTATGCCCAGAGGTTCAAACTTGTTATGGGAGGTGAAAATATACATTGCTAGCAGCAAGCAAGAGATATTAGCTGTGAGTACCTGGGCTTGGTGTGTAGTTTAAAGGTCTTGATCTTACAATCAAGAAAGGAATAGCAGAGAAAATGGGGTTTCAAGCCTGAGTCATGACCCCAGGAGGGCAAATGTCATTTAACTTTCTTATCTTTCACTAAATCTGAAAAAATGATCAAAAGATAGTCAGAAGCTTAAACCAAACCAAACCAAAAAACAACAACAACAAAAACAAAAAAAAAAAAAACCAAACCAAAATAAAAAAAAAAAAAAAAAAAAAAAATTCTTAGTGGCTGCAAGACATGAAAACATCATGGGAAAATGGAGAACTTGGTGGGATTCACTGTCCTAATGATGAATTTTGGAGTTTATTATATTTGGTGACATGACCAGCTGGATCCATGGTCACTCGTAAAAAGTACTGGTAACGTGGATGGTGGAGCGCCCAGACCACCATATAGATGTCCATAATAAGTAGTCTGCCTAAAATAAAGCTCTTATATGAACCAGTTATGAAATTTGTGAAAATCTTGAATAGATGTTCTATTTCTACCTTAAGGGAAATACAGATGTACACGTGAAAAGCTCCTCAACAAGCTGCATACCATGGCGATGCAGATCAAAACGCAGTAAGGCACACACTTGACAGAATACTTAGAGCACCTATGTGTAGAAAAACCCAGGGGATGTGAGAAAGTTGGAATCTTGTTCACTTTTGGTGACAGGACAAATTGGTACTGCTGCCTTGGAAAACAGAATGGCCAGGCCTTGAAAACTTTTAAAAAGGCAACACCATGTGTTACAGAAACCCTAAAGGATTTGTATATATGCAAATAAAATTAAACCAAGATCTTACTTGTGTTCATCTTAACATGACCCATGCAAGACAAGGTCTTAGAATGTATGGCTATTGCAAGAGAATATGTTACATATAAAAAACAGTAGAATATTATTTAGGCTGTAAATAGATCAAAGTCCGCTAATATATGATGTAGTAGATGAAATGGTGTTATAATAAGCATTGAGTGGTGATCTTTCTTCTGGCCGACAACTTGGCTTAGGGCAGAGCCTGTGCTCCAGATGCCTTCCCATACCCAGGACAGCTTGACTCTCAGGTATTCAACACAACCAGGCTCAAGGGTGAGACACCTCCCCCGATCCCAATAACTGGCCTAACTGGGACCCCCACGGGATCCAGTGGAAGCAGACACTGCCCCTGCCTGGCTAAAGACACATCTTCCTTCCAGTCCACAACTTGACCCGTGGCATAGCTGGGGCTCCAGACCCTTTCTCACACCCAGAGACAGCTCATCTCCCACGAGTTCCATAACAACTAGGCCTATTCACTCATAGGAGAGACAAGATGGAGTCAGAGACGGTAAGATCAGTTAACACCTGAAAGAACCAGGATAAAGGCAAGAGAAAGAACATATGCACAGTAACCAATGCCACTTGACACCATTAGAACCCAGCTCTCCCAATACAACAAGCCCTGGATATCCTAACACATTTGAAAAGCAAGATTCTGACCTAAAATCCCTTCTCATGAAGATTACAGGGGACCTTAAGAAATTCCATTAAAGAAATACATGAAAACATGCAGAAACATGTAAACAGGCAGAAGCCCTTAAAGAGGAAACACATAAATCTCTTTAAGAAATACAGGAAAACATAATCAAGAGGTGTAGGAATTGAACAAAATAATTTAGGATCTAAAAATGGAAATAGAAATACTAAAAAAAATTACAACAAGAGACAACCCTGGTGATAGAAAACCTAGGGAAGATATCAGGAGTTACCAATGCAAGCATCACCAACAGAATGCAAAAGATAAAAAAGAGAATCTCAGGCATAGAAGATACCATAGAAAACATTGACCCAATAGTCAAAGAAAATACAAAGTGCTAAAAGCTCCTAACCCCAAACATCCAGGAAATTCAGGGCACAATAAAAAGACCAAACCTACGGATAATAGGAATAGAAGAGAGAGAAGATTCCCAATGCAATAGGCCAGGAAATATCTTCAACAAAATCATAGAAGAAAACTTCCCTAAACTAAAGAAAGAGATGGTCACAAACGTATAAGAAGCATATAGAACACCAAATAGATTTGACAAGAAAAGAAATTTCTCCCATTATATAATAATCAAAACACAAAAAAGCACAGGACAAAGAAAGGGTATTAAAAGTGGTAAGGGGAAAAAGATCAAGTGACATATACAGGCAGACCTTTCATAATTACAGCAAACTTCTCAACACAGACTCTTAAAGTCAGATCTTGGACAAATGTCATACAGACCTTAAAAGAACACAAATGCCAGCCCAGTCTACTATACCCAGCAAAACTCCCAATCACCATAGATGGAGAAACCAAAATATTCCATGACAAAACCAAATTTAAAGAATATCTTTCCACTAATCCATTTCTACAGAGGATAATACAAAGAAAACTCCAACAAAAAGAGGGAAACTACACTTAGAAAAAACCGAGAAATCATCTTACAACAAACTCAAAAGATAAAAACCACACAAACATAATACAACCACACCACTAACAACAAAAATAACAGGAACAAATAATCACTGATCTTTAATATCCCTCCACCTCAATGGACTCAATTTCCCGATAAAAAGATGCAGGCTGACAGATCGGATACATAAACAGGACCCAGCAATTTCTTCATACAGGAAACACATGTTAATGACAAAGACAGACATTACCTCAGACTAAAAGGCTGGAAAGAATTTTTCCAAGCAAATGGTCCCAAAAACCAAGTTGGAGTAGCCATTCAAATATCCAATTAAATAAACTTTCAACCAAAAATTATCAAAAGAGATGGGGAAGGATACTTTATAATTTTTTTACAAGATGAACTCTCAATTCTAAACATCTATGTCCCAAATGCAAATTTGTAAGAGAAATGTTACTAAAGCTCAAAACACACATTGCTTCTCACACAATAATAGTGGTAGACTTCAACACCCCACTCTCACTAATAGATCTCAGAGACAGACACAGGAGAGACACAGTAAAACTAACAGGAGTTATGAAACAAATGGATTTAACAGAACATTTCTCCTTAAAATAAAAGAATATACATTCTTCTCAGCACTTCATGGTACCTTCTTCAAAACTGACCATATAAACAGACACAAAACAAACCTCAACAGATAAAAGAAGATTGAAATAATTCCATGCATTCTATCAGATCTTCACAGACTGAGGTTGGTCTTTAATAACAACAAAAACAACAGAAAGTCTACATACTCAAGAAAAATGAATAACTCTCTACTCAATGATACCTTAGTCATGGGAGAAATAAAAAAGGAAATTTTAGACTTTCTAGAATTTAACAAAAATGAAAGCATAGCATACCCAAACTTATGGGGACACAATGAGTTGAAAGCGGTGCTAAGAGAAAAATTCATAGCACCGAGCACCTTCATAAAAAAATATGGAGAGATCCTACACTAACAACTTAAAGCATATCTGAAAGTTCTAGAACAGAAAGAAGCAAACACAACCAAGAGGACAAGATGGCAGGAAATAATCAAACTTAGTGCTTAAATCAACCAATTAGAAACAAGGAGAATGATACAAAGAATCAGCAAAGTTAAGGGCTGGGTCTTTAAGAAAATCAAGATAGATAAATTCTTAGCCAAATTAACTAAAAACACTGAGACAGTATCCAAGTTAACAAAATCAGAAACAAAAAGGGAGACATAACAATAGAAACTGAAGAAATTAAAAAACAAAAAACAAAAAAACCATCAGATCTTACTACAAAAGCTTATACTCAACAAAACTGGAGAACCTAGATGAACGGTGCATACCAGGTACCAATGTTAAATCAGGACCAGATTTAGATACCAAAGTATCTAAAAAGTTCCATAACCCCTAAGAACATAAGCATTCATTAAGTTTCCCAACCACAAAAAGAGCAGGATCAAATGCTTTCAGTGCAGAATTCTATCAGACCTTCAAAGAAGACCTAATACCAATACTTCTCAACCTATTCCCCAAATTAGAAACAGAGGAAATACTACCTAATTCATTCCATGAAGGCACAGTTACACTGATATCTAAGCCACACACAGATTCAACAAAGAAAGAGAACTTCAGACCAATTTTTCTTATGAATATTAATACAAAAATACTCAGTAAAATTCTTGCAAACTGAATCCAAGAGCACATCAAAACTGTTAATCACCACGATCCCAGGGATGCAGGGATAATTCAATGTATGGAAATTCATCAACGTAATCCATAATATAAACAAACATAAAGAAAAAAAATCACATAATCAACTCATTAGATGTTGAAAAGGCCTTCAACAAAATGTAACAACACCTTCATGTTAAAAGTTTTGGAAAGATCAGGAATTTAAGGTACATACCTAAACATAATAAAAATAATATACAGCAAACTAACAACCAATGTCAAAATAAATGGTGAGAAACTGGAAGCAATCCCACTAAGATCAGAGACAAGAAAAGGCTGTCCACTCTCTCTCTATTTAGTTAATACTGTACTCTAATTTCTAACTAGAGCCATAGACAACAACAGGAGGTCAAAGGGATCCACATTAGAAAGGAGATGTCAAGGTATCACTATTTGTAGATGATATAATAGTATACATATGTGACCACAAAAATTCTAGAAGAGAACTCCTACACCTGATAAACACCTCCAGAAAAGTGGCTGGGTATAAATTTTACTCAAACAAATCATTTGTGTCTTTCTCTACACAAAGGTTTAATTGGCTGAGAAGGAAATTATGGCAACAATACCCTTCACAATAGTCCCAAATAATATAGCATCTCTTTGCATTACTCTAGCCAAGCAAGTGAAAGAACTTCAAGTCTCTGAAGAAAGAAATTGAAGAATACCTCAGGAGATGAAAAGATCTTCCATGCTCATGGACCAGTAGAATTAATATAGTAAAAATGGCTATCTTACCAAAAGCAACCTACAGATTCAGTGCAATCCCATCAAAATTCTTACTCAATTCTTCAGAGAGAGCAGTTCTCAAATTAGTCTGGAATAACAAACAAATTAAGGATAACAAAAACAATTCAGAACAATAAAAGAACTTCTGGGGGAATTACCATCACCGATTGTACTACAAGAGCTGTATTACAGAGCTAGTGATAAAAAACCACATGGTATTGGTATAGAGACAAGTAGTTAGATCAGTGGAATAGAATTGAAGATCCAGAAATGAACCTACACACCTATGGTCACTTGATCTTTGACAAAGAAGCCAAAACCATCCAGTGAAAAAGGACAGCATTTTCAACAAATGGTGCTGGTCTACCTGGCAGTCTGCACGTAGAAGAATGCAAATTGATCTATTTTTATCTCCTTGTATAAAGCTCAAGTCCAAGTACATCAAGGACCTCCACATAAAACCAGATATGCTGAATCTTATAGAAGAGAAAGTGAGAAAGAGCCTTGAACACATTGGCACAGGGGAAAATTTCCTGAACAGAACATCAATGGCTCAGTCTCTAAGATGAAGAATTGACCTCACAAAACTTGAAAAACTTCTGTAAGTGGTAGGAAACTGTCAATAGAACAAAAGAACAACCTACAGATTGGGAAAAGATCTTTACCAAACCTACATCTGATAGAGGGCTCATATTTAAAATATACAAATAACTCAAGAAACTAGATTCTAGAAAACCAAATAACTCCAGTTGAAAATGGGGTACAGAACTAAACAAAGAATTCTCATCTGAGGAATCTTGAATGGCAGAGAAAGACTTAAAGAAATGTTCAACATCCTTAGTTATCTGAGAAATGCAAATCAAAATGACCATGAGATTCTACCTCATACCAGTCAGAATGGCTAAGATCAAAAACTCAGGCAACAGCAGATGCTGAGAAAGAGGAACACTCCTCCAATGCTGGCAGGATTGCAAGCTTGTACAACCACTCTGGAAATCAATCTGACAGTTCTTCAGAAAATTGGGAATAACTCTACCTGAAGACCCGGCTATACCACTCCTAGGCTTATACCCTAAAGATGTTTTAACAGATAACTAGGACACATGCTCCACTGTGTCCATAGCAGCCTTATTTACAATAGCCAGAATCTGGAAACAACCCAGATGTCCCTCAATGGAAGAAGAGAAATAGAAAATGTGCTATATTTATGCAATAGAATGCTACTCAGCTATTAAGAATGATGAATTCATGAACTTTATAGGCAAATATATCATCTTGAGTGAGGTAACCCAGACCCTAAAAGACATACATGGTATGTATTCACTAATAAGTGGGTATTAGCCCAAAAGCTTAGAGTACCCATGGTACAACTCAAAGACTACATGAAACTTAACAAGAAGGAAGGAGAAGTGTGGATGTTTCAAAGTGTAGAAAGGGGAACAAAATAACCTCAGGAGGCAGAGGGTGGGAGGGCTCTTAGTGGAAGAGGGGAGAGAAGGAAAAAAGGGGTTACAGGACCAGCTATGGGTAGAGACAGGAAAGAAGTCCAGAGGGCCAGGAGAACAAATAAAAGTAAGTAGCAGTGTGGAGTGGGGAGTCTGGAGGAACAACTAGAAAGTCGCAGACACCAGGGATGCAAGAGACTCCTAGGACATAGTGAGGATGACTTTAGTTAAAAATCCAGCAGCAGGGAGATAGACCCTGAAGACACTACCTCAAGTAGATAGACATGGCTCCCAGTGGAAAGATGGGGCCAACCACCCATCTAAAGAATTTTTACCCAGAATTGTCTCTCTCCAAAGGAAATGCAGGGACAAAAATGGTGCAGAGGCTGAAGAAAAGGCCACCCAGAGACTGTACCACCATGCTGTCCATTCAATCTGCAAACACCAAAGTCCAATACCTACTGCCGATTCCAAGATATGATTACAGACGGGAGCCTGGTATGAGAGGTTCTGAGGCTTATCATCCTACAGAAGGTATCTAGAAATAAAACAGAGGCACATGCTGACAGCCAACCATTGGGCTGAGTCAGGGTCCCCAAGTGAAGAGTTAGGGGAAAGGCTGAAGGATCTGAGGGAGATTGCATCCCCATAGGAAGAACAGTATCAATTAACTGGACCCCTCAGAGCTCCCACAGACTAAACCACCAACAAAAGAGTATACATGGCTGGTCCATGGCTCCTGCTACATATGTAGCAGAGGACTACCTTATCTGGCATCAGTGGGAGGGGAAGGAGGCTTGCTTCCCCAGGCTGGGGGGATGCTAAAGGGGTAAGGCACTTGGTCTTGTAGAGGCTTGATGCCCCAGAGAAGGGGGATGCAATAGGGGTGAGATGAGAGTGGGTGAGTGGGGAGCACCCTCTTAGAGGCAAAGAGGAGGGTGATGGGTGGGGGGTTTGTGGAGGGAATCCTGGGAAGCTTTGAAATATAAACAAATAAAAAGATTAAGAAAAAATAAACATTGAGTGACAAATACCTATGTTTGCCATCTAAGCATCTAAATACTTGGATCTACAGTGAATGACAGTTACTGGCAAAAGAGAGAAATGGAGAATGGCTTCTATATAATGACTATCCAGTTTCAGATATGGACATTGTGTAAGTTCTAGATATCTCCTGTAGGATGATATGCCTGCGGTTAATACTTCTTTCCAATAACTCTCTTGTGGTATCATAAAAAATATGAGAAACGCAAACACTTAAATTGATGGCCAGGTTGCCATCAGGATTAAGGCCCTTTCAGTTCTTTTAGAGATCTACACTGGAGTTCTGTTCCTGAGGCAGGTGACTGTAACTATTGGGCTCCTAAGATCTAGATGGAAAGCTGTGTCAACTGTACAGCAAAGAGAGAAGAGCAAAAGCCTCTGATAAACACGATGACTTGACTTACAAATGTACTTTGGAAAAAGCCGGGCATCTCGATTGCCACTTCTGACATACGAGCTTGAACTTCTGTGGCTACCTAAGTCTTTAGTTAGTCAAGAGTTTGGCTGTAGTAGGAAGTATTACCAGAGAGCCACAGCTCTTCTGAGAGACAAGGGAGCCAGCCCGGCTTTATAGATGAGAAAAGCTCCAGTCATTCAGTGTTCCTTTCCTCCATCCCTGTGGTTCATCCAGCAGGAATTGAACCTCGTCTGCCAATTGAACAAGGTGATGCTTACTGTAACCCAAAACTTGAAGGTTACTTACGTTTTCAACACTAGTTAAAAGCTTGGGGAAAAGCAGAGAACGATTATTATTGCATTTCTCTCTGCTTGGGCTGGAGATAATGAGCCCACTCCTGCTGCCCCTTCACATGCATAATGCCCATTGATGTCAACGAGGGCCCCATGGTGTGCAAGAGCCGTTAGATCACATGTATCATCTCGAAAATAACAAGGACAAAGGGACGCCTTTTTATTTAAACTCGGCAAAGAGAGCCTGTGTGGATCCAAGCCTCTCTAGATGGTCCCAATTAAGAAGAAATAATCATCTTCCCGGAGTTGAGTGGCTGCCACCGTTTCAAGGTGAGCTTTTCATGAGGAAAGGATAGAGCAGTTCCCAGAATGGTTTTGGGTTTCCAAAGTCACTTCTCCTAGGAGACATGATTAGGAAGTGTCACCAGTTCTCTTGGAGATTGATCAAAAGCACATAACTCCTATACATCGGAGGGGAAATGAGAAGAGTTAAAAGAAGAAAGAAAAAGAAGGGAAAAAAATCCCTTCTCATTTGGGGGAGAAGAGAGATTTCATTTTGAAAATGATTTAATTCCTTTGGGGTTTTTGGTTCTTCATTTGGAATGAAGGTTTCAGTCCAAATAAGTATGTTCTAAACTTAGTTATTTTTTTATTGGGGTAATTCAGAAAACTCATCCAAAGAAGAATAGGTGCATGTCTTTCCTTCTGGGAGACTTTGAATAAGTTGATTCTTCGGTTGTGGAAATCTGCAGTTTTAGCAAGTTGTTTTCCTAACTCTGTGTGTTTAGGGACTACATTTGTAGATAGCTTCTATCATAGCGACTGCTGGATATCTTCCTTCTTTTAATGTACTTTGTGTGCTATATTATAGGCTGGCCTAGTCTAGTTAGTAGGTTACTTGAAGAAGCCAGAGCCTAAAAATAAATTGAATTACTGTCTGGCCTGGGTACCAGGAAGTTTGGGCAGTTGGAGATGTGTAATCCGTTTGATGAGACATACTTTTCAACTTTAGAACCACAGATAGACAGAAGATACTAATGTCCGCAAGTTCATGGACCTGACCTTGGTTAGGTAGAAAGACTCTATGCAAATTAATTCTTAACTATCCTGTGACTTCAGTGAAATTTCACTCTTTCCCACAGATGATTTAATTCCCTTCTGTTCTTCCATGCTCTTTCCTCAGGACCTTTGCAAAGTCTGTTTCTCTGCTTGTATGTCTATTTCTACCACCACCTCCATTGTCTCCTGTAACTCTGCTTTAATATAATTCCTCCTTGTGTATTAGAACCTATTGTAGCCTCTCCCATGAGTCTCTGGAGTCACTCTGTCTTGTTTTTATTTCCCGAAACTTAGTGCATCATGGTATGCCATAGAATTGGCTGACCTCTCATTAATTCACTTGTATATTGCGTGGTCTGTAGTGTAAGCTCCGTGAGGCAATACTCTTTCAGTTTCATTCATTTGGTTAGCTCAAGAGCCTTGCACACAAATAGTCCTGAGAAGTCTCAAGGGATAGACAGGAGAAGGCTTTTATCTGAGTGTGTGTGTGTGTGTGTGTGTGTGTGTTAGTGTTATCCCTTTTATCATCTGATGTTTACAACAGAGCTTCAAACCCCAATTTGGAAATTCTTTTCAGGATCCACCTCTTTATTGCCAGCTATACAATAGTGTACATGCTTTCTAAGTAGACAGATTCATTTCCCCCTTGAAACTCCCCTGGTAATGTCAAGAACTACCCTGTACCGAGAGCTCAGTGTATCTAACCAGGGTTTTCCCAGTCATTCCCTGGGATTGGTGCCACTGTTGTTCTCATTTACACATGGGGATCAGAAGCATAAGGACTTTAAAAACGCAAGTACTTATTCAAGGTCATATCACCAGGAATAAATGATGCCACTTATTTTTAATGAAATTAAATTAGTAACCACAAGACTTTATTCTCATTTTTTGAAATGGTTGTTCTTACACTTATCCATGGCACAACATTTTGGGGATTTATGTGTACTGTAACTATTGATACATTTACTTCCTTATTTTATAAGTCAGGGCACTTTTTTTCAAAACAGAAACTAAGTTATTCTCTGTGGTGTGTGTGTGTGTGTGTGTGTGTGTGTGTGTGGTGTTGCCTAGCAACACAAATGATACAGTCAGAGGGTGAGATTATGTCTTCCTTGATTGTTCTCTGTCTTTATTTCTCAAGACAGGGCCTCTTACTGAGCCTGAATCTCACTGCAATGTATTGGCAAGGTTGACAAGTTAGCGAACTCCTGAAATCTGCCTGCTTTTGTTTCCAATGTTGGGGTTACAGGACTCATGACCATTCTAAGCTTTTATACAGTTACTGGGGATTTGAATTCATGTTCTTTTGCTTTCATAGTAAGTGTTCTTCCTCACTGACCTAAATATGGTAGGAGAAGGAAGGTATCAATATGCTGAGTAGAATTCACAAGCTGCTGCTGAGTAGATAGAGAATTGAACTTGGAGGTTTTGCAGCAATAAAATGCTTGTGGTGTGTTATGGATCTGGGTGACCTGATGGACTTGACCTCTGAGTGCTGAGTGTGGACAAGGAATCTCAGTTGGTGCTACTGATTCCCAGGTGCCATACACAGATACGGTGATTGGAACCACTGGGACTTTGGTGTCTCTGTACAATGGATCTGTGCAAAAGGACCTCTTCTGGCTTCCTGGTCAGGAACATTCTTGCACAAGATCTCTTTGTGTCATCCTAAGAAAGCTTGAGTTAGGGCAACTGACTAAAAAGTGGAAGTTGTAGCATTATGCTACATCCTGATTTCAAAAGAGAGAGAAAGAGAAAATTCAGCATTTTCAAATCCTATGGAGGTTTCAAAGAAAAAAGGAGACATTCTTAATAGATAACTAAAGGGAATGGTTTGTGTATTCCCAAATCTGTATATTGTCCAGAAGTGTAGCCACATTACAGTTGATGGGAAAACCATAACCTCCCATTACCTGAATGCAGATAGTGAAAGCATCAAGTTTCTACAATCAGGTCTCATCAGTTAGCCTGATGTTTCTAATCCCCAGAATTGTTATTTATTTGCTTATTTTCTAATACTAGGGCAAAGAAAGAATTTTGATTTTTATAATAATAGTTTTCTTCTTTATTTCCAAAAACTTTTCCAGTGATAAGCGTTATGAGCTGAACTGTGTCTGCCTTACAGGTATTTTTGACTTCTATCCCCTATAAGGTCAATGATACTTTACTTGGAAATAGTTCCTTGAGCTTGTAAACAACTTAAGATGAAGTAAAACTCATTTTGGGGAGACTCTAATCCAATATTACACGTACCTCCATAAGAAGGGTGTAAAGATGCAGATGTACAATGTAGAACGCACTGAAGAGGTACAGAATAGCCATCCACATGTGAGCAGAGGCAGGTGGAGGAAGGATGAGTAGGAACTAGAGTTCCCAGGGAGAAGGGAAGCCACACCTGTGTGAAGCATTCTAAGAGGCTGATTAACTGAATAAATCTTCAGAGGCTGTGGAGAATTAGAAGGTTACATCTCCAGAGCCAAGATTATCGTTAGCCATTTTAGGTTCCAAAGCCATCTACTGCTCGCCTTGGTGCGTGACTTACCATCCATGTGACCTTTCAGCATCTACAAACATGTCCCTAGCTTTCATCAACTCCAAGGCAAAGAATGGCATCAGATAACATCTAAGACCTATAGCAGAGATTTCTCCTCTTTGCTGTGACCAACCAACTCAATATCCTTCGTTATATATTTGAAAAATGCCTTGATTTATGACATCTTTCTGTTTTACAAAAACCTTCTTAATCTATTACAGTGTTAGAGTAAGGTTAACCAAAATCTGTGTTCCCATGCCATGGGCATTCATATCTGGCTCTAGAATAAAGTGTCTTTTAGTCTACTTGAGTTGACAGCTAGATAATCCATGTGGCTTGGAGTGGTAGAAAGTTATTCTTCTGGATATTAGAGATTCATGAAAACATGTTTTCAGTTTTTGAAAACATTCCACGGCAACACCTGTAAATTAACAAAAGCCTTTAGCAATATATTCAGATGGTTGTTCTTGACTTAAATTGTCCTACGTATTCATTCTTGTCTGTGGTACCAGTTTATAGTCACTGGCACCATGTTCATGTATCAGATTGTGATTCTAATGTTCTCCAGTGAAACATAGGAAGTTGCCCGTCCTATTGTTGGAGAGAGTGTGCTTAAATTCTAGTTGTATTTCCTGCCCAGAGTGCTTGTCTAGGCATTGGAAAGGAGCCCCTTCTGCCTTTCTTACAATGTCCTTACCTAAATGTTATGTGCTATTTGCTAATTTGAAAGACAGTTTAAATTTATCTCGTACAAAAAACTGTGATAAAAGGAGCCTCTAAATTGCTTACTGACCCTGTTAGCAGGCTTACTTCTCCACTGACATAATCTTCCCGCTGAACAGCTGCTGCTGTGGGGGCCCCTGCAGGGCTGCCATTTGCCTCCCTTGGAGAAGATAACATGGTAGGTAGAATCATCTGAAGTAAACTGAGTGGGATTATTTACTCAGTGACAGGCTTCTTCTCACTTTGTAACACATTCATAGATGCTGATGAGCTTGGTAAAATAGGGACATTTTCTCTAAGTGAAAAGAATTGCATCTTGAAAAAAAAATGTAATCTGTTTCTTTGTTTCATGTTGGGCTCTGTTCTGGACCCATGCCCTGTGCCTAGGGAGACAATTTGATTGAAGCCTAACCTAAAATCTCCTTGATTTAACTTGCTAAACTGTTATGTCAGTGATGGAGAATCAAGAAAAGGTATGGGCACTATGATTCTTTAGTTGGATTTCATTCAGCCCATGGTGTCCCATAATTATTTCTGAAATTATTTTATTATGCTTATGTGACCTTAAGAATGATTTAAAATGCCTTAAAGTTTTCAGCCTTTGCTTTGCATTTTGGATATAAGTTATTTAAATTGTCAGAAACTGGGCTGCTTTGAAGTACATGTGACTACCAAAAGGTTGGCGTCCAAGATGGAAAAACTGCTTGGCAAAACTTCATTGGAAACTGAGATCAATTCTGACTGTTTAGGACTGACTGAGGGTCAATGACTCTGCACCAGTGTTCCAACTCTTGACTTCTGACACCGTACCTAAGCAGGGTTTCGGCTGAGGGTTCAGGACCAAGAACATCCATTTTTCTTTCTTTACTCGATCTCTCTGGCTAATGACCACTGCATGCTTATTCACACATTCAGTTTATTTTAATAGTGGGATAAATCCATGGAAACCAGTCATGAAAACCAAGCCAAGACCTTCAAAATCAATATCTTACTGTATCGCTCAACTTCTTTACCTACCCTTCTTTTTCCAAATGAGAATAAAGAGGAAGATGGAGCAATGATGACAGCATGGGAGGAGAAAAGAACACCCCATCTGAAATCTGCATAAGAATATATTCAACTACCTTCTTGACAAATTTCCCCTGTTCTTCATACTGACTCATCATGAAGTTCTTCTATGGTGAAGTTAACAATCCTGGTTCCACCCTAGGAGAGCTCTCTGGAAAGAACCTTGGTTGCTATAGATAGTAGCATGGAGTAACTCTGTCTAAGGCCCACTTTCTAAATTCTGTGTTGCTTTCTTTGGTTTTACTAACATTCGCAAGCATTCCTGTAAAGCTGTAATGGCTGTAGTTTTTTTTTTTTAATTTTTACAAGGTGAATTAGCATATCATAGGATTTACCAATGTAAAGTGTACAACTCTCTTGTTTGGTTTTAGTTTTTTCACAGACGTTAACCATCCTCTCTATCAATTTTAGAATAGTTCCTCACTTCCAGAAGGAACTCCATTAATGCTAGCAATCAGTTTTTCCCCATTCTTCCTTTCCAAATCCTCTCCTACAACCTCAGCCTTTCTGCAAACATTATCTCTTGACTGTCTCTTTCTGTGTCTGTCTGCATCTTGCTGTTTTCTGGATGTACAATGTCTCCAATGGGCTTATGTGTTTTAACACACAGTTCCCAGCTATTTGGGAAGGCTGTAGAATCTTTATGAGAACCTATGTTCTCAGTGGGAATAGATAGTGATATTTTATAGGCCAGCCCCATTTCCTATTAATGCTCTGCTTTCTGACTATGAATTCATGAGTCCATCTGAAGTCCTATTCCAACAACCACCTATGCTACAGTGGAATGTGTGCTCCTAAACTGGAAGCTGGGATAAATTATTATTCCCATAAATTAATTGTTTGGTCAGTTGTTTGTTTTGTCATGGTAACAACAACAATTAAAGAGTGTGATCCTCAAGAGCAAACAAAGAAACAGATGGGCTTTTCACAAATGGAAAACTTTCTGTATAGTAATCTGAATAACTGACAGAAGGAAGAGAATATGGGTATACACACATATTGTAAACTGTGCATTCAATATGGGCTGAGTAACCATCCTCAATGCTTAAGAAAGTAAAAGAACTCAGTTGCATGGGGCAAAATAACACTATTGAAACTGGGCAGAAAACCAAAATCATTTCTCATGGCCAAGAACAAGACACTGAAGCATGTTTACTATAGGTTTACTGTGTCCGTGAATCAGTTGTTTTAGTCCTATGATTGCTTTTGTCCTCTCAGACATACAAACATAAATATATATACATATATATACTTTATATACATAATTTATATATAAACATACTTATATAAGCATATATATATAAATATATACTTTTTGCTGAAGGAGTCACTCTCTTGACTTTTTAAAATAATTATGATTTTTTTTATTTTCACTCACTGAATTTGTCTTAGTTCTGAATTTTTGACAAGATAAGCTAATTTGTTAGGATTATTATTTAGCTCATTAATTTTTGAGGCTTTAAAAATGTCTTGGGCATGCATTTAATATATAAAATCTTAAAGCCTCTGTGTTTGGTATATTGCACATGTTTTGGTACCTAATATTACAACTCATATTTTAAAAAGTAAATGTCTATTAAATTTTCATCATTAACTCATGAAGGATCTAGCCAGAAGCTCTAAAAATATTTCTGCTTAAAACCCTTGTGTTTTATTTCCTATGGTGAACCCCGATGGATAAATACCTTAATGTCTCCTTCTTGATGTTGGAAGGAGAGATCATAATTAGCATGAGTTTTAGGCGAGACAGTGGTTGAAAGTTTATGATCCAATGGACACAGCGTCCCATTAAAATACTTTTGTGAATCATATTTATTCAAACTGGAGAATTTATAAAGCTTATACTCTCAGCATGTGTAAAGGAAGCATGTTGGGTAGCTTCTATACAAACATCTATTTCTCATTTAATTCTATGTTAGTTGATAATTCGAATGTGGAAAAAGCTACAATGTGCACTTACTATCATATTTCACAATTCCTTAGTATGCCTCCTTTCCACATATTAAAAATAAATATTGTGCTTTCAGTAGCATAAGAATAAAGCCACGTTGCATAGCCATACTAAAAGAAAAATCCTACCGACCTCAACAAGCCTTAAGTACACGTGACATTTTTCTGAACAATGTGCATTTGTACATTCATCTTAATTGAGTAATGTAATTGGAAAACATAAAATAAGACAATACAGTATTGCTAAGATTTTAATACAAACTTATTTGTGTGAGTTTAAATTCTAGAGTTCCTATAATGGGAAGGCTCCCCTTTTACTTTTACAGGTAGTTAATTAGCTTCTTCCCTCTGATTTGAAGATAATTCTAAAACAAAACCCCATCCTGGAGAAAAAGAATACACTGCAGTGCATGCACGCGCGCGCGCGCACGCACACACACACACACACACACACACACACACACACACACACACACTCCATTTCTGTGCAAGCTTTATTTTTCTTCTTTTGGATATAAACTATTTTAAAGTCATAATTTATATATTTATATTGCTTTATAGTTTTATGTGCATTTTTTGTCCACAATCTCCTATGACCTTCTTACTTCTGTGTGTTAAATGTGGCTGTATTATTATGATTCCCATTTTATATATTTAGAAACTAGAAAACCCATAGCTAGACAGTGGTTTTCTGAGGATAAATGTCAGAAAGAAGCAGGAACAGTAAGAAACCTAGATTTTCTACCTCTAATCAGTGTTTGGACTAGTTTTTTCTTTTTCTTTTTTCAATTTGAGACAGGATAGAGTTACTTTCAGTTGAGAAAATACTTCCAGCAGATGACCTGTAGGCAAGTCTTGAGGACGTTTTCCTGATTGTTTGATTTCGGAAGGCCCCGCTCACTCACTCTGAGCGTAGGCCTCTGATGCCATAGGAAAGCAGGATAAATGAAGAACAGGACAATAAGCATTGTTTCTCTAGGGCCTTTGCTTCTATTCCTGGACTCACTTGCCTCAGTGCTAGACTGTGACCTGAGAATTGTAACATTAAAGAAAAAAAGAACAAATAATGTTTTCTTCAAAAGTTGCTTTTGGTCATGTTATTTTATCAGAACAAGAGGAAGTTTAAGATGTCCTTCTTGGTATGAACTCAATGTGAAAGTTCTATGCACCCTTTCCTTATATGAGAAATTAGCCACTTAGTCTAACAGATGCTCACATACAGTGCTCTTAGAGGAAAAGGTTTTTAAATGTTTTGCCATGTAATTGAATATGTTGAGTAACGTGTACTACATACTTTAAAATGCCCTATGTTAATTATCATACTTAATTTAAATAATAATCCAATGAGATATTTGTTGTTGATATCTCCAGTTCTTTTTAAAACAATTCCTTCAAGTTCATTGTATAATAATTCCTCTCTATCAACACTGATGTTCCAAACCATGAATAGTAACGGGTCTTGTGTCACATTTTTCTTATACACATATAATTGTGATAACGCTTAATTTATAAATTATGGCACAAGGGGAGATAAGCAACAAGAATGACAAAATAGAATAATTTAAAAAAATAACTCTTGATAAAAGCTAAGCGGGTGTCGTTTCTTGAAGGACTCAAGATAATGTTACTTTCAGATACCTGGTTCCTGAAGAAAGCCAAGCAACAGATAGTGAGGCATAATTGTACTTGTGCCACCAGGCATGAGAATGCACACAGCCAAAATTCTGACTAGGTGAGGCCACATACCTTTTGGCAGAAGATATACCAGTCAGAACACAATTTATTTATTCATTTGTTTATTTATTGTGAATATATGATTGCCTGTGCCTGCATATATGATTGCCTGTGCCTGCATATTGGTTTCGAGTATTTTTTTCTATTACACAGTATCTTGAGACAGAGTTTCTTGCTGTGCCTGGAACTCAGTTTCATCTTGGTTGGTTGTGCAATAAGACCCCGAATTCAACTGTCTCTGTATCCCCAGGTGTAGGCCTCCAGTATGCACTGCTACATTGACATTTTATGGGGTGCTGTGGATCTCAATCAGGTCCTTAAGCATTCATAGCAAGCACTTTTGCCAACTGAGAGAAACACCAGGCCTGAAAGCACAATGTATTTGTGTTGTTGAGCTACCATAAAGCTACCATCTGGTCTACCTGTAGGTAGGTAGACCAGATTCATCCATGGAGCTGTGTCTCTATTCATAAATGGCAGGAACAATATTAACATTTCGCAAAGATTTACATCAGGCTGCTTCAAATTGAGAGCACTTGGAGAATGCATAGGTGATGATTTATGAAATGCCCATTTGCATGTTGTCTGTACAGCTTCCCTTCACTGCAGCTTATGGGACTTCCTTAAGCCAATGGACTGGTAGGAAGTCACTTGACCTGTATTAAATAACTTCCTGTGGACCTTACATCTGCATCCTATCCAGATGGCTAAATATGCTCACTAAAGACAATGACAGGTCTTAGAACTTTGCACGCAGTAGCTCCCCTAGCCCACTTCCGTTCTCTGCCTCCCACCTACTCATCTCTATTTTTCTCCCAGTCTCCTTGGTACTTGCTTGTCTTTAAACCATGAAATCAAAAGTACTTCATTAAGGTCCTCATAATCTGCAAGGCCAGCAATACACACCCTGGTTTTGGGATCAATTTTATCAGGCTCCATTTCTGTCTAACCATCTTCCCATGAATCCACTGGAAACTGTGACTTTTTTAATCAAAAAGATTTCTTTTTTTGAGGTTTTCCTATATGAGCATTGTATTTATATAATTTTCACCATTCTCAACTTCCATCTGTTTCCTTACACTTTCTCAAATTAAAGTCCTCTTCTTTTTTATTATTGTTACACATTTAGTACATTACATATATGTGATTACATATATTTATCTTATGATCAACAAGAACACTGCGTTCTGACTTGCTGTCAATATATGGTGGAAATTTTTGAAAAATTACAATGCTCCACTTAAAGAAGTGGTTTATTTAACTCACACTTAACAGTTTTTGGATACGGAATCTAGCTCTGAGCGTAAATATTTCATAGTCAATGGGCCTTGGACCTGGAGGTCATCTTAAGAAAGTTTGATGATTCTGTGTGGCATCACAGACCCTTAACTACTGTGTGACATCATATCAACAAATATAACAATTGGGAGATTACTGAACAAAATTGAATGCTGACATTTTATAGAGGGAAAAACATGACCTCATAATCTCAAAGCACATTTTCTTTGTTAAGGGAAGAAAATCACGTTTTCCTAACAATTTATATTTTCCTGGTGCTTTACATGCATTATTTCTATTTCTGCATCATTTTAGGAGAGGTAAAATTATCTACATTTCAATTTCAGAAATGGATTGCATGTGAAATTGCTCTCTACTCTCAAGGGTAGCTTGTAAGCTGGTAAGGTAGGTTTTAAACCAAGTTCCACCCATTCCCTATGAATACATATGTTTTACTACTTGTCCATAAGCATAAAAGAAAGATAATTAGTTGTAACATTTTTTAAAAACATAACTATTGTGTAAGAAAGCCACAACTCCTGGTGCTTTGACATAGAAAACAAATATTGTCAATGTTTATTTGTATATAAAACTATTGCTCAGAGAAATTGGTGAAGGGATACATTGGAACTACATGTTCAGTGTTATTGGACACCCGTGTTTTAAGACTACAGAGAACTTTGGGTGTGGAGAAAGGATTCACTGCATGCTGAATCCTTTATTGGGCGGGGTCAGGCATGCACTGTGAATGTTCCTCACCTCCTCCTCCATGTGGAGTCAGGTCCTGTTGCTAGGCTGAGTTGATAGCACTGAGCAGGGATGACAATCAGTACTGGCATTCTCAGTGTAAGAAGACTTCAGCTAGATGTGGTTCCGGAATAGAAAAGAACAGCACACACATAGTACAGGGCACACCGAGGCAAGGATACAGTGCTCACAAGAATAGTTTGGAGTTGTCTGAGAAATAATTATATTCCTGCTTGACCTCCTCAAATCCAAGCATCTGAGACTATAGAAGAAGTCTGAAAATGGATTTTCTGGGCAAGATTTCTGTATTTAAAATATGTCAGACAGTAGAAGGCCGAGGCCTCTTACAAACGTGTTTTCTTTGGTTTCAATACTAAATCCTGGGCCTTTTGTGCTTCCCCACTACTGTGTTCTAAGGGATAGGATCAGTTGAGAAGAAATGAAGAAACATCCTGACACCATATACATGAGTGACACATATCAGATCCATCTCCATTCCTTTGATCAGAAAGTCCTCTGGCTCTAGTGCTGACAGAGGGCTGGCCAGTCACCTCCCCACAATCCAGTACTAGAGAAGCAAAGGAAAAGTCATTGGCTACAATCCTTGGCTATAGGACGTAATATTTGTAAAGGAATAGGGCATTAATCAGAAAGACATCAGTTAGCATCATTGTAGGTACTGTAGACACTGGTGGCTCATGTGGACGTCTAATCATAGGCATGGCTGCTGCAAGTGTACAGCTTCACTGAGGTTCTAACTGCTTGTCCATGGTTTAAGGAGATAGGAATAATTATTTCCTATTCTCATTCTCTATGAATTTTACTATATAGACAAACCACTTCAGTATGTTTCTTTTTATTCCATTCTTTTCTCTCAACAACAAAGCAGTTACTAACTCAATACTTAAGGAGAGATACCTACAGGTTATCTGGACACCTTTTCAGTAAGTTCTACAAAGAAGATTAAAAAAATATATTATAGTTTCTATTTTAAAAAGCCAAATTAAAAAAATACTAGAAACATAATGACTGGAGAGTAAGGATATATGGAAACTATGTGTGCCACTCTTCTTCCCTGGTCCAATGTCTTCTCTCAAGTTCAGGTTGACTTGTGAGTGTGTTAACATGTGTTAACATGATGTGGTGCTATGTGGTGTCTGAGGCCATGAGAGTGCGATAAGCTGGGAGAAAAGCTGTTAGGCTGCAGATGTGAAAATCATCAGCTTCTTGAGGTGTGAAAGGCAGCACTCCAAGTCTTTCATATCTCATAACTCCCTTTTGCATCAAGGAGATCTCAGAATGCCCCATGACTTACTGCATGTTTTTAAGAAGAGATCCCTGCCCCGGGATAACCTCTGTGGTATTAACAGTAAAAACCCACCACTAATAGATGTAAGAAGCAAAGAAAACAGAAATTTATGAATGAAATGCTGAACTACTACTGTGCATGCCTGCTCTCGTCTCTCCTCTACATGTGATAATGCCAGAACAATAAGAGGGAATAAGCCTAGATAATCTAATCTCAGGGACTACTCTGATGTGGGATAGCCCACAGTCCTCTCTATTCACAGAACCTAAGCTAGTCGGAGTTTGATGTTTGGTGTTTCTTTTGAACTAGTCAGTGTCAAATAGTTATATTATAGTAAAGAAAAATCTCATCTGGCCTACTATAAAAGGCCACAAAGTTTAGCTTGGTACATTTGGAATGCTCTCTCAGGATATTCTCAGTTGGTTTCTTTTGTATCTTGATCACCATTCAAGGGAATCTCAAGCTTCCGGAAGAAGCTACACAGAAATCCTATTTGAGAGAGCAGGCTGACATAACCTCCATATCATTTTAGTCCAGGGGCCTGATAGGATCCAAAGACACTTTGGAAGTGGGTCCTTCAGTGTCACTAGTCACTTACTGGAGCTTCCTGGTTGTTCAAGCCTTTCCAGTTGTGTCCCTTAAACATCTTAGATAAGACCTGTGACTTTCCTATGACACTTGCTTTCATTCACCCTGTGAACATAACAAAATAATCATCCCTTTACTTCACTAAGTTATTTCATAAGATTTATTTTTTATTATTTTTAAAATTTAGTCTGTGTGTTTATGTGTCTGCATATCATATAGATATGCATATATGAGTATAGGGGTCCATGGAGGTCAGAGGCATTGGAGTCTCCTGAGGCTGAGGCTACAGACAGTTGTGAGTTTCCAGACATGGGTACTGGGAATCAAACTCCAATCTTCTGCAGTATCTGCTGAGCCATGTCTCCAGCTCCATGCTCACTAAGTTTTATTTTTTTATCTTTAAATTGTTTTTATTTTATTTTATTTTTACAGTCTAGACTATCTTCTTCTCAATCCACCCCCTGACTGTTCCACATCCATACCACCTCCTCCATTAGACCTCCCAAGTCCCTGGGGCCTTCAGTCTCTTAAGGGTTAGATGCATCGTCTCTGACTGAGTCTAGACCCAGCAGTCCTCTGCTGTATTTGTGTCAGGTCTTCATACTAGCTGGTGTATGCTGTCTGGTTAGTGGCTCAGTGTCTGAGAGATCTCGGGGGTCCTTGTCAGTTGAGACTGCTGGTCTTCTCATGGGGCTGCCCTCCTCCTCAGCTTCTTTCAGCTTTCCCCCAATTCAACCACAGGGGGCCCAGGCTTCTGTGTAGGTTGAGTGTTAGTATTTGCATCTGATTCAGCTGCTTGTTGGACTTCTCAGTGGGCAGCCATGCTAGCTTCCTGTCTGCAAGTTCACCAGAGCATCAGTAAAAGTGTCAGGGTCCCTGACCTCCCTTTGAGCTGGATCCAAATTTGACCTGTCCCTGGACCTTCTTTCTCCCATGCTCTTCTCTGTTTTTGTTTCTGAAGTTCCTTCAGACAAGAACAATTCTGGGTCAGAGCTTTTGATTTTGGGATGGCAACCCCATCTCTCCACTTGACCTCCTGCTCCTCCACTGGAGGGGGGACTTTACAAGTTCCACGTCCTCACTGTAGAACACTTTATTCAAAGTCCTTCCTTCCCTTTGAGTCCTGAGTTTCTCACATTCCATGTCTCTGGTACAATCTAGAGGGTCCCCTTACCTCCTACCTTCTGTGGTTGCCTGTTTCCATTTTTTAATGGCCCTCAGAACTTGAGTCCTGTTTCCTGATACCTGATCATGTTCACTTTTCCCCTCCCTGTCCCCTTTTCCACCTAGGACCCTCCCTCTCTACCTCCTTTAGTTATTTTTTCTCCCTCCCATGTGGGATTGAGGGATCCTCACTTTACCCCTTCAGGTTGTTAATATTCTTGACTTCTGTGATTTATATCCTGGGTATTCTGTACTGTTTCGGCTCATATCTACTTATTAGTGAGTACATATGAGTACATACCACGCATGGCATTTAGGGCCTGAGTTACCTAACTCAGGATATTTTATACTTCAAACCATTTGCCTACAAAATTCACAATGTCCTCACTCTTAATAGCTAAGTAGTATTCCATTGTGTAAATGAACCACATTTTCTGTATCCATTCTTCTGTTGTGGGACATCTGGGATGTTTCCAACTTCTGTCTATCACAAGTAAGACTGCTATGAACATAGTAGAACATTTCTTTACATGTTCCTCAGCCATTCGAGATTCCTGTTGTGAATTCTCTGTTTAGTACTTTTTAAAAAATTTAGTTATCTTGGATATTTTATGTATTTACATTTCAAATGTTATCCCCTTTCACCCCTCTCCCATACCCCCGCCCCCCTTACTCGTCTGTGAGGAGGCTACAAGTCCCACCCATCCACTCCCACCTCAATGCCCTGGCATTCGCCTACACTGGGGAAATGAGCCTTCACAGGACCAAGGGCTTTCCTCCTATTGATGCTGTACAATGCCATCCTCAGCTACATATGTGGCTGGAGCCATGGGTCCCTCCATGTGTATTCATTGGTGGTGGCTTAGTCTCTGGGAGCTATGGGTGGTAGAAGGTCTTGTTGGTTGATACTGTTCTTCTTCTGTGGGGTTACAAACCCTTTCAGCTCCTTCAGTCCTTTCACTAACTCCTCTATTGTAGTCGCTATGTTCAGTCCAATGGTTAGCTGTAAGCATTCGAATCTGTATCATGAAGGCTCTGGCAGAGCCTCTCAGGAGACATCCATATCAGGCTCCTGTCAGCAAGGAATTCTCGGCATCAGCAATAGTGACTGGGTTTGACGTCTACATATGGGATAGAAGCCCAGGTGGGGCAGTCTCTGGATGACCTTTTCTTCAGTCCTTACTCCACTCTTTGTCCCTGACATATCTCCCATGAGTATTTTGTTCTCCCTTCCCAGAAGGAATGAAGCATCCACATTTTGTTCTTCCTTCTTCTTGAGCTTCATATGATCTCTGAACTTTTTCTTGGGTGTTCTGAGCTTTTGGACTAATATACACTTATCAGTGAATGCATACCATGTGTGTTCTTTTCTGACTGGGTTAGGTTTTAAGATGACCTTTGATAAACTTTATTGTTTAAAAACTGGGACGTCTTGGCAGGTATCTTCATGGAACCCTGATAGAGCTCAAGTAAGCTATCCTTGTGGGTTTAAATATTGAATAAAAAATAGGTTTGGGAAGAAGTTTTTATGTAGAAATAAAAAAAATACACATTGTTATCAGTAGAGTAATGGTTGATCTTGATTTCAAAATGATTTTATTGAGAAATATCTAGGTTAGTAAAGTATGCTTTGGGTATGTCTGTGTGGGTATTTCCTTCAGTAATTAGATGATAAGGACTCTGACCTACTGAATAGATTAATCCCTTGAGAGACTGATAATGTACTGAATTATAGGGAGGCAGTAAAAGTAGAAGATCAGGCCTCTCTGGAGGAGGTACTATTGGGCTACATTCTTGTTAGCTAAATCTTGCCTTGGCCACTCCTGTCTTTCATTTTCTCCATGTCCTATGATTACAAGGCAAGCTTCCTTGTTTCTACATGCCCTGTGTCCTGGTTACACATATGGAACCAACAGACTTTGAATTGGTTCCTCAGAAAATGGGACTTAAAGATCCAGCTATACCTCTCCTGGGCATATAGCCAAATGATGCTCCAACATACAACAAAGACATATGCTCCACTACGTTCATAGCAGCCTTATTTATAATAGCCAGAAGCTGGAAAGAACCCAGATGCCCTTCAACAGAGGAATGGATTCAAAAACTGTGGTACATCTACACAATGGAGTACTACTCAGCTATCAAAAACAATGACTGCATGAAATTCATAGGCAAGTGGAATGAACTAGAAAATATCATACTGAGTGAGGTAACCCAATCACAGAAAACACACATGGTGTGCACTTACTGATAAGTGGATATTAGCTCAAAAGCTTGAATTACCCAAGATACAATCTACAGACCACATGTAGCTCAAGAAGGACAACCAAAGTGCAGATGCTTCACTTAAAAGGGGAAACAAAAATATTCATGGGAGGGGATATGGAGACAAAGATTGGATCAGAGACTGAAGGAATTGCCATTCAGAGCCTGTCCCACTTGGGGATACAGCATATATATATCTCCACCAAAACTAGGTAATATTGATGAAGACAAAAATTGCATGTTGAAAGGAGCCTGATATAACTATCTCCCAAGAGGCTCAGCCAGAATGTGTCAAATTAAGAGGTGAATGCTAGCAGCAAAACATTGAACTGAGAACAGCGTCCCCTTTGTAGGAATTAGAGAAAGGATTGAAGGAGCTGAAGGGGCTTACAACTCCATAAGAATAGCAATACCAACCATCCAGAGCTCCCAGGGACTAAACCACTTCCCAAAGAATACACATGCACAGACCCATGGCTCCAGCTGCATATGTAGCAGAGGGTGGCTTTGTTGTAGTGAGAGGAGAAGCCCTTAGTTCTACCAAGGCTGGACCCCCTAGTGTAGGGGAATGTCATGGGGGGAAGCGGAAAGGGAGTGGTTGGGGAGGGGGAACACCCTTATAGAAGAAGCGGGGGGAATGGGATAGGGGGTTTATGTCTGGGAAACCAGGAAAGGAAATGACATTTGAAATGTAAATAAAAATGTCCAATAAAAAAAAGAGAGAGAAATACAAGAATATATACTGAATTAAAATACGCAATACTCTCCTAAAAAAAAATCTGAAACCATGAGACAAAATGTGTCTCCTTCCTTCCTTCCTTCCTTCCTTCCTTCCTTCCTTCCTTCCTTCCTTCCTTCCTTCCTTCCTTCCTTTCTCTATCTTTCCTTTTACCTTTATATTTCACTTTTAAAATTGGTCAGGACCTGCAAAGCCATCGCCTTCCTTCCTGTGCCTCCTCATATCATGGGTTCTCCGTTGCGCACTTTCTCAGTCCTCTCCCCCTGCCTGCATGGCTTTACTTATGGGCAGAACTCACAAATAAAACCCTACCTTTCTACATTCTGATTCCAAACCAGAGGGCAGCAATTTCTATTCGCCCAACCCTTGAAACTAGATATCAGTTGTGTGAGCCACCAAATTCTGCTACAACCCACAACCTCTGATTTGGAGAGCCCCGTGAAGAAGGCTGTTAATGAATTGAGGTGGCATTCTCACGTGTATCTGCTTTAGACCATTTTATGTTGCTGTAACAGAACATCCGAAACTAGATAACTTAGAAAACAGAGATTTATTGTCTCAACATTCTGAGGTGGAGAAGTCTGAGGTCAGGGGATCTGTATCCAGGACGACCTTCTTATTGCATCATTCCATGACAGAAGGGCAAGGAGGAAGCAAGTTGACGAACTGTAGACTCTACACTTTGTATGGTTGGCCTTAATCCTGGCAGGTGGAGTCCTCACAAAGCCAATGCCTAGCAGCACTGCTGCACTGGGGGTTAAGTGTCCAACATAAGACTTTGGGGGAACATTTTCAAGTTGTAATATACAGGATGTTCAGCTGCGCCTAAGAATGGATTAAGGTGAGCTCAGCAGGTAAAGGCATTTTCTCCCTATTAACTTGGAATCTGAGACCTACCAGGTGGAATAAGAGAACTGACTCCTCAAAGTTGTCTTTTCCTCAGAGAGAGAGAGAGAGAGAGAGAGAGAGAGATATTGAGAGAGAAAGAGAGAGAGGATCTCTTTCTCTTTCACAGGTACATATTGTGTTCTGAGTAAATTTCTTCCAACCTAATTCGTTTCCTCCCTTTTATTTTTGTTTCCATTACTTTTAGTACCCTATTTTTACTTTGGGAAATCCAGAGTCTGAAATCAAAGGACAGGCTAGCTCCTGTTCTCTCTCTCTCTCTCTCTCCTCTCTCTCTCTCTCTCTCTCTCTCTCTCCTCTCTCTCCCCCTTTTCTCTCCTTGCCCCTCCCCCTCTATCTCTACCTGTGTGTGTGTGTGTGTGTGTGTGTGTGTATGTGTGTGTGTGTGTGTGAAATGTGGCAACTAGAAATGAGAGAAAACTTGATCTATTCCTGAGGTTAGTTTACTTTACTGAATATGTTTTCTCTAGTCACATTCCATTTTCACATAAATATTATAACTACCTTACTTTTTGTGGCTTAAATAAATTCCATTCTGTGTGTTTGTCCCACATTTTCCTTATTCTCATCCACCAGTTCTTCTGCTGCTGGACACTGAGGATGACTCCGCAATTCAGTTTTCATGAAAAGTGCTACAACAGACATTGGATTACTAACCACAAGTGTTGTAACAGCATAATGATATAAATCTATCTCTAGTTTTTATGAGAATCCTTCATACTGATTTCTATACCTGTTGGGTTTGTTTACATATTCAACTGCAGGATATAAGATATTTCCTTTTATCTGTGTGCATGTTGCTATTTGTAGTTGTGTGTTTTCTTTTCTTTTATTGGTTATTTTATTTATTTACATGTCAAATGTTAAACCCCTTTCCAGTTTCCCCTTCACAAGCCCCCATCCCCTCCTCCCTACCTCTGCCTCTATGAGGGTGCCCCCCACCCCCGTCCACTCACCCCTCCCTCAGTGGCCTAGCGTTCCCCTATCCTGAATCATCAAGCCTCCACAGGACCAAGGGATTCCCCTCCCAGTGATGCCAGATAAGACAGTCCTCTGCTACTTATCCAGCTGGAGCCATGGGTATCTCCTGTGCACTCTTTGGTTGTTTGTTTGTTTGGTTTTTTTTTTCTTTTTTTTTGGCTCCCCGTGAGAGCCTCGGGGGTCTGGTTGTTTGATATCTTCTTCCTATGAGGTTACAGACCCCTTCAGCTCCTATAGTCCTTGCCCTAACTTCCTCATTGGGGTTTCCACATTCAGTCCAATGTTTGGCTGTGTACATCCCCATATGGTATATGTATTTATTGGTCTGGCTCTGGCAGAGTCTCTCAGGGGACAGTTATACTGGGCTCCTGTCAGCAAGCACTTCTTGGCATCAGCAATAGAGTCTGGGTTTAGTGGCTGAATATGCATTGGATCCCTGGGTGGGACAGTCTCTAGACGGCCTTTTCTTCAGTTGTGTTTTCTTAAGGAGTGACATTTAATTAATATGTCAATAAAATTAGAAATTTTCATGGCTGGAATCTCAAATGAATTTTTCTGGTGGCTAGTAAGGTTAAATATTTTCTTCATGACCCCCCTCCCCATTTTCTCTCTTTGACCATTTTACAGACTCTCTGATCATATCTTTAGCCCATTCATTGATTGGGTTGTAGTTTTATTTGTTCAATTTTTGGAGTTTTCTATTTTAGATATTAATCCTTCTTGGTGTGCCGCTGAGAAAGCTTTTTTCTCAGTCCGTCTCTCAGCTGTCTCATACTTAGGTGAACTGATTTATTTGTTGCACACAAGCTGTTTAATTTCATAAGGTCCATTGTTGACGTCAGTTTCTGAAAGATGAGAGCCCCACTCAGCCACTCCTTCCCTAGGCTGGTATCTTAAGAATTGTACATGTATCTCTAAAAGTTTCAGATTTCCATGTCTAATGTTTGAAGTTTCCTGAAATTTTTTTGTGCCAAAGCAGCAATGAGAAAGCCGAGTAACATGGAAAAGTAGGATCTGAGAGATTAGAAAATATACTTAATTAATAAGGATCAGGCTAAGAAGGAACAACATGAAAAGCACTGACTGTTGCTTGACCTTCACATTATGACTGTAGAGAGGCAAACTATAAATAGAAAAAGGAATTAGTTCTCAAGCAGTCTTTAAGGCGACTATAAAAGACCCCAAACTCTGTGTTTGAAAGTACAACTGTTTATCACCAGCAGTCCCTCCCAGAGCAGATAAAATAAGTCCAGGGCACTGCCAGGAAAATGTGGGTGTAAGGAACAGAATTCAGAAGGGGACTATCAAACACACTGCTGGGATCTTAGAAACACTGAAAAGCAGCGCGTCATAATTCTTAGGCAGAAAGTCATTCTGATGGCACACCTCACAGGCCCTCTCTCTTCTGCTTCCAGGAATCTCAAGAATGATGTCACGTGTCACAGACCTCAAGGGGGAGAATGGCTTATGAACAGATTTGTGGATTTGTACTTTGTATAACAGGAGGGATTATAAATTGATAGACAAGAAATGGGTGACAGTTTTAAAGACTAGTATATTGGCAGCATCAGCATCAGCTTGGAGTCGTTGAAGAGACAAGAATAACAGAGACTCCTGGACTCAAGTATTGAAGTGGACACAAAGGCAGGAGGCTAAGGAAGCATGGAATCATTTTTACGGAAAAAGAGTTGTTCTGCCACTCACCGTGGATCTAGGTGGTTGGGTAACAGAAAGCTGGATCCTTTTTTTTTCCTGTGTATAAACATGCCTGATGGATGCAGCTTAAATCTCAGTGTGTGCTACAGCAATCTGATTTGGAGTGAGATTAACCATAATTTGGAATGATAATTTTTATTACTAAAGAAAGGAGGAAGAAAGAGAGGGAGACAGAGAGGGCAGACATGATATTTTTTCATGTGGAAGAAGTTCAAGTAATTTGTGGATAGAAGTCTTTGAAATATCCTGTACAATTCTATGAGTCACTCTGTCAGTATGCAGAAATTATGTTAACTTGTCTAGAATATTAGAAGTCAGTGGTTGGGGAAAGGAACTTTGCACCTTCCTCTTAGAATGCTCTTTGGTGGAAATCAGCCATCATGCTGATGGACTACATCACAGAGCAAGAACACATAGTAGTGCCAGCTAAAGCTGTCACCAGCCTTTTTGTCATCTTAGCCGATGCTGGTATGTATGTGAAGAAGCTAGTTTAGGAATAGATCTTTCGGTCTTGACTATCCTAGTTCTCATTTTCTGCAATGATTTCCAGCTATTTTCTTCCTCCTATCAAAGGTCTCTGACATGTTACCTAAGGGACAAACAACTTCTGTTTGTTTCTTCGTCAAATTAGAGACCCACAGAATTCAAGAAAAGACAAGGTTGATTATGAAATCAAATTTCAGAGTAACTTATTACAATGTAATTTTAATGAGAACACTGTGTTCTTTCTTTTTCAGTTTCACCAAAATCATTTTTTAGTTTTATTTTTATTGGATATTATATGTATTTCCATTTCAAATGTTATCTGCTTTAACCCCCTCTCCCATATCCCTTCCCCCTCCTCCTGCTTCTATGAAGATGCTCCCACTCCCACACATCCACTCCCACCTCAATGCCCTGGAATTCCCCTACACTGGGGCATTGAGTCTTCACAGGACCAAGGGCTTCTCCTCCTTGCCAGATAATGTCATCTTCAGCTACATATGTGACTGGAGCCATGGGTCCTTCCATGTGTACTCTTTGATTGGTGGTTTAGTCCCTGGGAGCTCGGGGGGGGGTCCCGATTGGTTAATATTATTGTTCTTCCTATGGTGTAGCAAACCCCTTCAGCCCCTTCAGTCCTTTTTCTAACTCCTCCATTGGGCTCCCTGTGCGAAGTCTGATGGTTAGCTGCAAGCATCTTCATCTGTATCAGTAAGGCACTGGCACAGCCTCTCAGGAAACATCCATATCAGGCTTCTGTCAGCAAGCACATCTTGGCATTAACAATAGTGACTGAGTTTGGTAGCTGCATATGGGTTGGAACCCCAGGCGGAGCAGTCTCTGTATGACCTTTTCTTCAGTCCCTGCTCCACTCTTTGCCCCTGTCTTTCCTACCATGAGTATTTTGTTCTCCCTTCAAAGAGGGACTGAAGTATCCACATCTTGGTCTTTCTTCTTCTTGAGCTTCATATCATCTGTGAATTGTTTCTTGGGTATTCCGAGCTATTGGGCTAAAGTTCACTTATCAGTGAACGCATACAATGTGTGTTCTTTTGTAACTGGGTTCCCTCACTCAGGATGATATTTTATAGTTCCATCCCTTTGCCTAAGTACTTCGTGAAGTCATTATTAGTTTTCAATAGCTGAGTAGTACTCCATTATGTAACAGATTTTCTGTATCCATTCCTCTGTTGAAGAACATCTGGGTTCTTCCCAGCTTCTGGCTATTATGAATAAAGCTGCTATGAACATAGTGGAGCAGTGTCCTTGTTATATGTTGGAGCGTCTTTTGGTGTATGCCTAGAAGTGGTATACCTGCATAGGAGCCCTTAAAGAGGAAACACAAATATTTCTTAAAGAATTACAGAAAAACACAACCAAAGAGGTGAAGGAAATCACAAAGGGAGACAACCTGGAGATAGAAAACCTAGGAAAGAGATCAGGAGTCATAGATGTAAGCATCACCAACAGAATGCAAGAGATAGAAGCAAGAATCTCAGGTGCAGAAGATACCATAGAAAACCTTGACACAACCTTCAAAGAAAATGGAAAAAAAAAAGCTCCTAACCCAAAACATTCAGGAAATCCAGGACACAATGAGAAGACCAAATCTAAGAATAATAGGTATAGAAGAGAGCAAAGATTCTCGCCTTAAAAGGAATCTTCAGTAAATATCTTTAACAAAATGATAGAAGAAAAATATATATTATACATAATTTTATGTATATTTTATATAATATATTCTATATAAAACAGTGTTTTTAATTAATACTTCATCACTACATTTTCTTTATTCATTCTTTGATTAAGGGGCATCTTATTTGAGTCCAGTTTCTGGAGTATGGGGGGTATATGCCCAATTGTGGTATAGCTGGATTTTGATGTATATCTATTTCCAACTTTCTGAGAAATTGCCAAATTAATTTCTAAAGTGGTTGTACAAGTTTGCACTGCTACCAGTAATGGAGGAATGTTCCCTTTTCTCCACATCCTTGCCAGCATAAGCTGTTACTTGAGTTTTGATCTTAACCATTAAATTGGTACAAGATGGAATCTCAGAATGATTTTGATTTATGATTTCCTGATGGTTAAGGATGAGATCATGAAATTTGCAGACAAAGGGATGAAACTAGAAAAGATCATCCAGAGGGAGGTAACTTAAGCCCAGAAAGACAAACATTGCCTATACTCACTTATAAGTAAATATTAGACATAAAGTAAATGATAGCCTTGCTACAATCCACAGACCCAAAGATACTAAGTAACAAGGAGGGTCCAAGGGGGAATGCATGAATCTCACTGAGAAGAGAAAATAGAATAGACTATGGGTGGACAGTAAGAGTAGAATAGACAGGGGTGAGGTGGGTTTGAGGATGGGAATAGGAGGGATCATGTTGGGGATCACAGAGGGAGAGAGTACTGGGAGAGAAAATTGGATTGAGGGGTGTATCTCTGGAATGAGCTCAAGCTAGAAACCTAGGGAAATGAAACTTCCAGGAATCTAAGGGTGTGACCCTAGCTTACACTTCTAGCAATGGGGGATATGAATCCTGTACTGCCTATTTCCTGTAACCATGAAAGACTTCCAGTTGAGGAATCAGGACAACAATCTAGGCACAAAAATGTTTTGACTACAGTTTGTCCTTCCTATAAGATATACAGAAATAAAGATGGAGCAGAAGTTGAAGAAATGACCAACCAATGCATGGTTCAGCTTGAAAGCCATGCTATGAGAGGGAGCCAATTCTGTTAAAGATATTTTGTTACACTTGCAGACAGGAACCTAGCATAATTGTCATCAGAGAGGCTTCACCCAGGAACAGTTGCCCACATCCAAACATTAGCAGAGCTTGAGGAACCCTGGGGAAGAGGGCAAGGAAAGATTGTGGAAACGGGCATCAGGAACACCAGAAGGAAACGTATAGAATCACTTAAACCTGTCCCATAGGACCCACAGAGCCTGAACAAGGGAGCATGCATGGGACTGACCTAGGTTCTCTGAACATATGCAGCAATTGTGCAGCTTGGTCTCATGTGGGATTCCTAACAATAGGAGCAGGGGCTGTTTCTGACTGTTGCTGCATTTGGGACTCTTTCCCTTAACCAGACGGCCTTCTCTAGCCTCATCTATCATCTATCATACATTGAGTGGTCTTTATACGACTTCGAACAGTGAAGTATGAGGTAATTTTGCATACTGGATTAAACTTTAAAACCATTTTGTTATATATACGTGTGTGTGTGTGTGTGTGTGTGTGTGTGTGTGTGTGTGTGTGTGTGTCTTGCATTCTCTAAGACATATTTTTTATTCTCCAGGAGTAACTTTGTGTATTTACTGATTATATCATTCCCTTTCTTAACTAAGGTTTCTATTGCTGTGATAAAAAACTTGACTAAAAGTAATTTGGGGAGGAACGGGTTTATTTCGCTTAAATTTCCACAGGATAACCTATCATTAAAGAAAATTTGGCAGGAATGTGGAGACATGGGCTGATGAAGAAACCCAAAAGGAATGTTGTTTACTGGTTGTCTCTTTCCGGCTTTTCAAGTATGCTTTCTTATACTATCTAGGACCACCTGCCCAGGGATGGCATAGCCTACAATAGGCGTGGACCTCCACATCTACTATTAATCAACACAATACCTACAAACTTTCTTATAGGCTAATATTATAGAGCTATGTTTTCAATTAAAATTTCCTCTACCCAGATATGTCTAGGTTTGTGTCAAGTTGGCAAAAATCAACCAGCATATTTCCTAAAGAACAGTATCTGCTTAGTGACACTTCTCAACTTAGCCTTTAAGAGACGGAATAGGGGGCTGGAGAGATGGCTCAGTGGTTAAGACCACTGACTACTCTTCCAGAGGTCCTGAGTTCAAATCCCAGCAACCACACGGTGCTCACAACCATCTGTAATGGGATCTGATGCCCTATTCTGGTGTGTCTGGAGACAGCTACAGTGTACTTATAATGAATAAATAAATAAATAAATAAATAAATAAATAAATAAATAAATAAATAAATAAATAATAAGGAACAGGAAAAAAGTGGCAGTATCTAGCAAGGACGAGCTAGCACTGGACTCCAAGATGTCATCTTGCCAAACAGGCTTTGCAAGAAGTTGGGTTGGGTTTCGATCATAGCGTACCATCGTGTCTCCAGAAGTCTTACGTTATATGTCTCCACATCCCACAACTTTTTAATTCAGAGTTTTCCCAGTAAAAAGAGCCCAGACTTTCTTAGAAGAATCATTTTTTGTATGTTCTATTTAATTGTAAGAGAAGCAGCACAGAATAGTCATAGAAAAAGAATTGAAGGAGATAAAAAAAATTCCTTAGAAGTGTTTCTTTTTCTACCTTGGACTCAATAAAAGAAAAAAAATCCCTGGAGTTTTTTTTCCCTTTCTGCTAGAGAAAAGTGCACACACACTGTAGGATGCACTGTTTATAAGGGAATGTGGAGTGCCAAGCATTAAACTCTTTTTATATTAGATGACAGGGCTGCACAATCACCTGAAGTAGTAGAATTATCTGGTGGAGTAAGCCACACACTGTCTGTTTGAAGAATATGTTGTGTTCTTGCATGGAATGCCATTAAAAACAACAAACTGCACCAGTGGTAAAAGCTAAAATAAACTCCAGCCAGAGAGTCAGAGTGAAGGTTGGAATACTTTATATCCCATGACTCTGGGTCAGCCACATCAAAGTCTATAAGGCCAAACGGTCTGCTGGAGTCCCTGGATGTTTTTCTACAGTAGTAGTCTGAGTCTTTGTTGTCTACTAGAAATGGCTTATGTTTTATGCATTAATCTGAGTAGACAGCAGAGCCTTAGAAGACACTTGTGATCATCGCATAGGCTCCCTGTGGAGGACAACTGACTGGGGTCACCTTGATTCTCCACTCTTGGGTCTTAGGGATATTCTCATACCTCATTTTCTTTTTTTTCTATATTTGAAGACTAATAGATAAGCAAAGAAATACACCTTTTTCCTATCTACTTGCCCTCTCACTCATGTCTTATTGAGTGATTGGCATGTGTGGTGACCAGTAATTTGTAGGGCTTCTTTAGTTTTTCCCTGGGTATTCTATACATTCTGCAGAGGCTCTCCTGGATTATCTGTTGTTATCTGAACTTTTTGCTAGTTCCTTGTGCTGTCAGCTCTCCATGGCTGTGACAAATACCTGAGAAAATCAGTTTAAATGAAAGAGTGATTTAATTTTGCTCATGGTTTCAGCCTGTGATTGTTTTGTTTTGCTGTTTTATACACGGGATTAGATTGGCAATAAATGAGGGCGGAGAATACACACCATAGTGATATTAAAGCTGCTTGGCTTTCTATCTTATAGCAGGTTGGAAGCAAAAAGGGAGAAGGATCGGGAGAGAGAGAGAGAGAGAGAGAGAGAGAGAGAGAGAGAGAGAGAGAGAGAGAGAGAGAGAGAGAGAGGTTGAGGAACACTACTTTGTGGGCATATTCTGGACTGAATTTCCTTTTATTTTGCATATCTCCTAAAGGTTTCATCATATCTCCATAGTACCATGGGTTATTGACCAAGCCTTTAGCATGTAGGCATTGGAGGAATATTTAAGACCCAAACAACAACACATCATTGTATCTTCAGGCTTATGTTTTAACCTATTTTTCACATGTAATGGAAGCGCCAAGAAGGCTATGATGATAAATTTCTTGTTTAAATCCATGGTCCAAGAAGAGCAGACAATGTTTATTGAAAAATGAAGGATTATGAGAAAATATCTACAATGTTTCATTCAAAGTTTTTATATTTTTCCTTGTCAAGGCTCTAGCATGTAACAGAATTCCTAAGTTATACCTTCTATGTTTTTGGCAGAATTTAGTATACAGGATGGATAAGTGAATAAATCTCAAGTTCTGTAAGAAAAGTTTTATGTGTTCTCTTCTATTTATACATCCTTAAATTTGCAATATTTTTAGCTGCCAAAACAAAATAAAACCAACTCAGGCACTCAGAATATTCTAGATTTCATCTCATTTAGCTAAGTGTAAATTGTTGAGAGACTTCATTGACATTAAAACACATGATGTGAAAGAAATCCATCATTAGTGAGTCTGTGAAGGAAATTATATAGATTCAGGGTTTAGCACTTGTTTATAAGCAAATCTTGTAAAGTAAACCTGAACAAAACCATGACCAAATGTTGACAACTACTTTAAAATTATTTAAATAGAATATTCAAGAAAGAATAGGCTTCAGATGCACAGCGTGGGCGTATCTGTGCATCTGAATCCTCAGTATAGATCACATTGCTTTTACGTTTATGAGCGTATTTGCTGTGGTCCTAAGACATTTGTAAACCATTGCTTTTGAGCAGCATGGACACTAGCTAATTCACAGTGACAAAGAGACTTACAGTCTAGTTTTCACATCTTCATGAGGGGCTTGTTCTCTCCAAAATTAGATAGGAAGTTTTCATGATAGAAGCCACTGTCTCACTTCAATTTGCAAAAATTAATTCATACAGACTACAGACTTAAACCCCAAAGATAAAAATCAATAAATACTTTCTCCCTAAATATGAAAATATCTTTATAATCTTGAGGTCGGTGAATAATTGTTAAATAGGATTCAAAACAACACTTAATTTAACAGGTTAAAAGTGTCAAATTTGTTTTTGTTCACCAAAGACCTTATTAAGTTAGGCAAGAGTCAAATTAGATTCTCAGAGAGAACGCTTTCAAAATATTTACCTTATAAAGGACTCCTGAATTCTTCACAAAAATTCTATAGATCAAATTTAAATATCTAGAGAGTTCTGCTATTTATAAATGACAAAGTCTTTCAAGCATAGGTAACAATAAGCACATTATAACACTTGTGTTTCCACTCCAATCAACATGGAAATTTGCATGATGAGCGGATCTACTACTCAGTGGTGAGTGAGGCCAACAAATATACAAATTAGCAAGAATGGAGGTAATACAAATACTCCTGTAATATCAGAGGAATATTTATTGCTTCAAATACTTTGGAAAATATTGTGGTACTATTAACTCTGACAGATGCAGCTGTCCAGTGTTGTAGCAGTTCTAGTCCTAGGAATGTACACAAGAGAAGTGAGCTCTCAGATTCCTGAAAAAAAATGTTCAAAAATATTTTGTACAAAATAACCTGATTATTAGAGACTGGATATATATTGCAATATTCTTTCAGAAATACTCAGAATAGTGAACACATTCTGTTTAGTGCAACCACAGGGATGAATTCCAAAAGAGAATGCTGACTCACAAGAGATATAAATGCACTCATAATATATAATTGCATTCATATGAAACTTAAGATTAAGAAAATGTAAGACGCAGTGATAGAAGCCCTAATAATAATTATCTTACTGTAGGGGTAGAAGTAATGTGCTAGAACTAAGAAGGAACTTCTGGAATAATGAAAATATTTTATTATTGACCTGAGGGGTAATACACAGCAGCATACAAACATAAATAACTTTTATGTTGCACATTTATGGTTCATTTCTATTACCTTTTATAAGTTATAACTCAAATAACTTGTGTCATATATATTAATTACTTCATTTTAATTTCACATTTTCTTCATTTTCAGGTAACAGGACGTTAGTGGCAATGGAGGACTTTGTCTCTCAGGAAGTCCTTGGTCCTGTGAAGGCTTGTTTCCCCAGTGTAGGGAATGCCAGGGTGATGAGGTGGGAGTGGGTAGATGGGAAGGGGAGCATCCTCAGAAGCAGGGGAATGGGGGATGGGAGAGGGGGAACCAGGAAAGGGGATAACATTTGAAATGTAAATACATCAACTATCCAATAAAAAAGAAAAACTTAGAATACAGTAAGCTTTCATGTGTTTACTAAACTCTCCAGTGTCCACACTCTGATCCGTTTCCCCCTGAGTTTTATGCTCCAGGTTGCAACATCTTCTGACTCAGTCATCCCAGGACAAGGTTCTAGATCTCAGAAATTGCCTTTATAGCCCACACTGTGATGAAATTGTTTAAAATAAGTCAACACTAAGCCTGTTTATTCTTCCTCATAGAATCCCCAGTAAAAGGGATTTTTGCTATATTTTCTCTTAATATGTCTATGCATTTACCTGTCCTGGAGATTATGTTTGTAGATATTAATGGTGCAACCAGTCCCTCCTATAGACATTGAAGTAAACTTTATTTTTATTTTCCACTATCGTCTTATCTCTTGAGCTTACCAAATCTGAATCATAATGAAACTGTGAAAATATAAATAATCAATCTGTACAATGCTAGTATGTTTATGAGTCATTCATTAATAAGACAAATCACAATTAAAATCTATTAATTCCACAATTTAAACAAGGCAAGAAGACTTAAGTAATCTACCAACCAACTAAGCAACCAACCAACCAATCAATCAATCCATCAATCCAAGCTTTAAAGAAAATTTGGGATTCATGGTTACCAAGGTAGCCAGTGATGGTAAACTGTGGGACAAAGCTGAATAGACACAAATACACAGAAATTGCAATATCTCTTTGTATGAAGACATCATTTACAATGTTGCATATTTATAATCACATTTAAATATTTGCTAGTATGGCATGAAAGCATATCATCAGAATAATTTACATATTGCAAGCCATATAAGTGGCAAATCAGACAAAAGAGGAACAAAAATAAATGAGAGACTATTTTCTGACTAATACAGATGTAGCCAGCATGGAACTAAGCATCCCTAAATAACAAAGGCAGCACTCTGGGGCACCTGTGTGCTAACCAATCTGCTTAACAGAGAAGAAAATGTATTGAAGGTGAAGGAAGTAAGTCAAGAAATTATTTATCACATAAATTATGTGCTATAAACATATGCTTGAAGTGTCTTCCTCTGTTCCTTTATTATTTCTTTCTGGAAACACATTACTTAAATTAAAAAATCTGACCATATTCCTTAATAGAAAATTGATAATTCATGAAAATACATAGATGTGAGAGAATTCCTCATCTGATAATAGATAAAACTGGTCTCTTGACAAGCTCATTTGGAATACCTAGAGGTGTGCAGTTTACTATGCTTTTTGCCAGTTGCTTGTCTTCTGTGTTCTCATTATGATTATTTAAATTTATCCATGACACTGAGGAAGATGAAAGATTGTAGATAACTTTTTAAATGTTGACATGAAAGATTTGGCGTCATTTTTTCACATGGACTTTATAATAGTTTGCAGTTCATGCAGCCACATTCATGAAATATTTTAGTAAGAGTGAAAAGCAGCTTGACGAAGTCTTAGTAGAGTTTCAGAAATGGGGTCAAATGCAGATATTTCATAGAGTCTGGGCTTTGGTGTTCAGTTCAAGACAGGATTTTGTCTTAATGTACAAACTGGATTGTTACTGGGTGAAGTCATAATGAAGTGATTTTGGCTTGGTGAACACTGCGTGGTAAATTTGTTATTGGATGTTTGGTAAGTTAACAACTGTCTGATAAATGAACTGTTTGGTTAGATGAATAACATATATACATATATACGTATATATGTATGTATGCATATATATACACACACACATATATATATATACATATATATATATATATATTGCCTAGGGCATATCCAGATAACAATTCATTCATTCAAATATAGTGGCTTACAAAAAATTCCTGCAGTCAGTAGCAGTCTTGTTATCTTTTCTTATCATCTATATCTTACCTTATGTTCTTATGATCTGTGACAATAAATCTTGAATGAAGGGGAAAGTTAATTTCACTCAAGTGGCTTCTAATCTGATTCTTAAAAGTCAGTTTGGGTACGATTACTCTCAGGTCTCAAAATTATATAGAATCAGATAGAGAATGTCACTTTCTGCCTTTACTTTAATACCCTTGGGTGATACATGGGTCTAGAAGAGTCAATCAGTAAGGAAAATGATACTGTCAATATTTCAGATGAATTCTATTATTTATATCTCATCTACAACTTTCTTGAAGATTAGCTCTTTTTTATCTAAATATGTCACAAGCAGTTGCAGTCTGTGTAATGAATTCTAAGACACCCATTGTTTCACAATATTGGAGTAGAAAAATTTCATATTCAATTTCAAATGTGTGATCAACATAGGAATTACTGATATTTGGTAATTTATTCTTTGAAAACAATTGTTTACATGTCTTTGTTAAGGCTTTAGCTGTTTGTTTTGTTTCCATCCTTACACTACATACACAGTGACTAAAAAACTCATTTTGCCTCAAAGAATGAATGACGTCAATGATTCCATGATAACATCAGTGAGTCCTCACTATGGTTCTTTCTTCTATGGCTCTAGGAGCATGATTATCATTCATCTTTATGACCATATGGGATAACCTAAGTAAAATTAATTCCGAATATTAGACAATGGGAATTGGACTCAACTCTTTGTGGAGTGTTGTGGTTATAACATTGATAATATAATTGAGTATTTGAAACTCAGACTGAGTTATGTTTTTCCATGTCAGCTCAAGGATAAATAATGAATAGCTTTGTCTTGCTGAAGGATCATTGTTGTAAATGTGAACAACAGATATTTCCCAAATTATAAATAGTTTCAAGGTTACAAATCTAAAAAGTACATCAAAAAAGTGTGCAACGAACTCTAGCAGTCACTGGAAATCTATTAGTTATTTGAAGGCACACTCATAAAAACTGTGGATCCTCCATGTGGTACTCAAAACTTTTGTTGGTTTTAAGTACCATTTAGTCTAACTATGGCCATCAGTGCTATGCCTAGATTGTAAGTATCTATAAAATAACTAATAGGAAGTATTAGGAAATAAGAAAAGGTGCAGGGCAAGAGTAATTAGATGTAGCTACTACATGTCTAAATTTGTCAACTAGCTAAATTGATGAAAATTTACTCTTGTTGATTAGGATATGGAAGGTACCTTTCTAAGATGAGCTAGGAACATAACACAACAAGGTGGGAATTATTCAAAGCAAGCTTCTCAAATAAAGTGAGTGACAGTCACAATATCTAGTCAGAAATGAATTACAATCTAGATATCTACAGGAGATAGAGGAATTGGAACGCATCTTCCCATCTTTTCTTAGATTTATGACAATTTGTATTATAAACCTTGAATAATAAACTAGAGTTTCACGCTGTGTTGAAGGAGACAGCTTAGGTAACTTGGGCCAAACTTCCTTCTATAGAGACCTTTAGCTGCAAGGAATTATGGACAGCTTCAACTTTGAGTGCTTCCTCCCCAGATAGCATGCTTTCCTTTTCCTGTGTCATTTATAGGAGTACTCTGTAATATATCTAACTTCTATCATGGTTATATATTGTCTTTCTCCATCTCATACAATATTAAGATGCTTAAGAGCCCACAGACTTGATGTATTCATGCAATTTTTAGTAGGTGCCAGCTAACTGTGTGACAACTCCGATAGTAACTCAAGAAGCCAAAGGAAAGAAATCACTTCGTCCTTAACATACTTAACACATCTATATTTTCCTCGGGGTCCTGGTTGTCAAGCTGTTCATACCTGGACTTTTACAAGCTTCCCACAAGTATGTCAGGGTTTTAGCGTTGGATGGAGATTGACTAGGAATGGAGATTATTTTAAGGTAATATACAAATTAATAGTATTCATGTAGCATTTTCAGATAAATGTGCTATTGTAGTTCACCCTCATTTATTACCCCCTCCTACTTTGTAGCCCATCCCCCCTGATCCACTGTCTCACTTGGATAGTTCTTCCTCCTCACCTCCAAGTCAGGTCCTAATCTATACTCTAGAACCCTCACTCTCTTGCCTCCCTGAAGATCTCTCATTTCTCATGATACTTTCCCTATGTTCACTTCACATATGCACTCACATGTGCGCCCATGCGTGCACACACACACACACACACACACACACACACACACACAAACACACAAACACACACCTTTTTTTATATCCATATATAATTTTAACTCTAAGTGCTGAATATCTGAGAATTGTCTTTCTGAATTTAGCTTATTTCACTTAACATAATGACTTGCAGTTTTTGATCATTTTACTGCAAAGAACGAAACTTTTACTTCTTTTATACTGGAGTTTGTAATAGATATGGCAAAATGAGGTTAGAGACACTCCTGAAAATCAGTTATAGCTTTATGCATTTTCACAACTCTAAATGTAGTAAAATATTGGCTCCTAGTGAAATATAGGTCATAGTATGTGGGACACAGTAGATACTTCATTTGTTCTGTTCATGATATCCCATTAGTCACAATTATTCAAGACCTTGTTTTCCAATATAAATCTCTCAAGTAATTGCTTTCTTTGTCTTTTTGTACTAGTATTATAATGCTAAAAATGTGCTGTATAGGAAGTATCTAGGGGAAAAGTCCACTCAACAAATTTTCTCATATAATATACATGGTAACAGCATCATTTCGTCCACCTTGGCTCTGACACTTGTGTTACTGAAAACCTCCTTGCAAGGTATATATAAGTAGCATAGAGTTGAAATTAAGACCACACACATGCACGCCCATGCATGCGCACACAAATACACACACACACAAGTGTGTGTGTATGTGAATGCATATATGCTTCATACATATGTGTATGTAATTCTAGTGGCTATTATCTCAACTTTACTATATGCAAAATGAAGGTACTTATCAGTATATATGTGTGCCCATATGGATGAAAAAATTCCCTCTCAGAGGGAAGACAAACAAAAACAGATAAAGAGAATAACTTTCAAAACTGTATGTCATATAAACATTCCAGGTTGTTCTCAAACTTGCTAAAAAGCTAATGGTGACCTCAAGTTTTGTATCTCCTTTTCTTTGTTTCTAAGGTGTTCAAACTGCACGAGTACATCATCTTTCTAGGTTTGTACAATGCTAGGGAACAAAATTCTGGCTTCACAAATGCTAGAAAAATACTTTACCAATGTAATAATATATTTTAAATATTTATTAAAATTTCTCAATGGTACTTCATACCCAAGAGCCAGCTTAACTCTAATGATACCAGTCTTTGAAGGTCAGACCCAGGTCATTAAAATTTTAAGCTACAAAGTCGACTCTAATGGTTGACCATGCTTAAGAACCATGGCCTACAAAACTCATGTGATGAGTATTTTCTTATTAAAGAAATTATACCATTTATTTTGCAATGGACAGAGAATATAGATAATTATCTTATACAATTTGGTTTCCCTATAGTTCCCAACTTGAGGAGAGTATCCAATCTTTTGAGAACATTGCTGAAAAGTTTCAATTCTTGGAAGGCATTTCATTCTCCTGAGAAATAAATAGGAAGTTTCAGAAAGACATCAAGCAGAATTATAGTAGTTATTTCCAATTTCAGAATATGAACAGCCAAATATTAGGAAAAAGCATTAATAATTAGACAACTACTTTAAGAGTTGTTGGTAAGGTTACATTGTAAATGGCAAATGGAAAAGTCCAATGCTGAGACTGTAAGTCTTAGGGATGAGTTGGGTTCCACGTTCCATATAAAGGAACAAGTAGTATGGATATCAAGTTTCTTAAAAGACCCCTTTATTCTAGGGAGATAAATAAATACATTCTCTCTAGGGGTAAGGTTGTGTTCCTTCTTTATGGTACTTCCTTTTCTGTGAATCCCATCCAAATTACAGTGTTTGAAGGATTAGATGACATGATGGTTAGACCATGTCATCATCAACTAATTGCAGATTTCCATATATTTTAAAAAAATTTAAATGATACTGAGGATTCATTCACCATTCTGCCTTGAACCATTAAGAATACTCAAATGTTTTTTGGCATGTTTGCAAAGTTCCTTAGAAAACCACTGTTAACACATATCCAAAGTACAACTTTCTTTTCATTAAATTGGCCAACCATTTTGGTGTATGAGCATGCTGTTAGAGTCTCATGCCACTAAAATCAAGGCCCTTCTATTTTTTATGTCTTTGGGTCCTCTGAGTTCTGAGAGAGATGAGCTTACAGAACCTAGAGCCCAGAGCTTTGGCGTGTTTTACGACCAAATTATCTTTCTGTGTCTCATTGTAACCTCAAAATATATTTTACAACCCACATTTTTCAGAGGCAAAATTTTGAGGCTGACATTGTGAAGCAATTTTCCTGATGTCACATATCAGAGAAGCTAGGAGAGGTGGGATGAAAACTCAAATTCTCCTATATGGGAATGACTTAGTGGGTCACTGCTCTAAGGCGGATTCTAGATAAAGACAGATCATAGCAGGCTTTACTAAAGGAGCCTCCTCAATTTTGCAGTGAAACTGACAGATTGGTATACAGTCACCAAAAAGAGAGGGGTATACTGGGCACGAAATCTGATGATTTGTACAAGCAAGATACATTCCAATGAAGTAATGGTGATGATTTTTTTTTAAAAAATATGTTTCATTCAACTTCACTTAAGCTCAGTAATTACAAATCTTGAAATTTTTAGTCCTTCTGATTTTGAATCTATCATCCACCAATACAGGAGAAAAATCTGTATTGTTTAAAAGAGGATCTTGGTCTAACTCCTGGTTTGCCTGTGAATCCTGGTTAGCCAGTTTATAATTATATAGTTAACATTTTAAATATTTATTTAATATTATTGCTTATGTCTGTATTTGCACAAGCATGAAGACTTGTTCATTTACTCCCATGTGCACAGTATGCATGTGCAGGTCAGAGTCCTTTCCTCCTTTTATCATATAGGTTTCAGAGATCAAACTTGGATCATCCGGATTGGCAGCAAGTACCTTTACCTGCTGAAACATCTCACTGTTCTAGAAAGACAGTGTTAAGTGTGAGATCACCTGCGAAAGAAAATGTCATCAACAAATATATGACTAAGTAAGTTGATTCTTTACGGACATTATTCATCTGGTTTTCCACTATACACATAATTCTTTAGAAATAACAAAAAATAAAATAAATAGGTAAAAATACATTCACACATGTACATAAATGTATTTATATACACCTCTCTCATATATATATATACATATACACATTATATACATTATATATAAAGTTCTAAGGATTTGTGTTTCAAAATTGGAAAGGTTCATTAATAATTGATAAAATCAATTAACCAACACTATGAAAATCATTAGAATTTCAAGACCATCATCATTTAAAGTAGAGGTTCCCAGAAAGCAGAGCACACATGAAGTATTGCAAATAGAAATGATGTTGGACTTCCCAGGACAAGTACTTGGAAGGTAGAATAAAAATGACAAAACATTTGGGCGAATACCAGAATGTGGTCTGACATGCCAGGGAAATATTTTGCTTTCAGATTCCTTGGATAATGCCAGGAAATAATATTCTCCAGTAGAAATAATTAACAAAAAGACTGACAGAAAACCCAGGCACAAAAATAGCTGGGGCTAATGAAGCAGGCTAGTGAGAGGAGAGGAGTTCACACAAGCTTCTGGGGAGCCAGCAACATTCTTCATGACAGATGTAGGTTTAAATTCCCTGGAACAAAATCTCATTAGTGACTATAGAGTTGATGATCCTGGTGGAGGGGAATGGGTTTCATCCTATCATCTGAACAAATAATGCTATATCTCCAGGTTTAGCCTGTACATCTATGCTTTTATATTCATATCTGCATTTTTATCAGGGATTTGCTCATTTGTGCAGATTAATTTCCCCATTCTCCGAGTTATCCAATTCGCAATACAATTACCACTTCCAGCACAGCAAACTCAGCCATGAATGAATTTTCTCATCCATCACTTGAGGTTATTTGGTCTACTGCAAGACAGCGAAAATACATCCCAAAATCAGTGATAAGAAATAGGGCATGAGTCAGTTTTCTAACTACACCCAAGAGTTGTGCTAACAAGATGTTAGAGCAGTGTTGAAGGTAAAATTTCAAGCCATCATTGGCTTCACAGTTTTCTGGAAATCTGTGTTATGAAATCAGAATGACAGGTATCTTCATAAATATATCTAGAAACCAGATCAATAAATCCTCATATCTGTTCTGATATTACTGATATTGAGGTCAACCATGACCTCCTCATTGTCCTTGCAACCTCACTTCCTTATCTTTAAATAATTTTGTGAGCAAATTTAAATCTGAGAGAGAGTTTAGGATTCAGCTTAATGTAATATATGTCACATATATATGTGATATATTTCTATGATATATACATATATTCAAAAGCATCAGAGTACAACATTATAAAGTTAGAGTATATAAAACATACTATATCTGACATATATGACTATATATTTATTTATTTATTTATTTATTTATTTATTTATTTATTTATTTATTAACTTGAGTATTTCTTATATACATTTCGAGTGTTATTCCCTTTCCCGATTTCCGGGCAAACATCCCCCTCCCCCTTCCCTTCTCTATGGGTGTTCCCCTCCCTATCCTCCCCCCTTGCCGCCTTCCCCCCAACAATCTAGTTCACTGGGGGTTCAGTCTTAGCAGGACCCAGGGCTTCCCCTTCCACTGGTGCTCTTACTAGGCTATTCATTGCTACCTATGAGGTCAGAGTCCAGGGTCAGTCCATGTATAGTCTTTAGGTAGTGGCTTAGTCCCTGGAGCTCTGGTTGCTTGGCATTGTTGTACATATGGGGTCTCGAGCCCCTTCAAGCTCTTCAGTTCTTTCTCTGATTCCTTCAGGGGTCCTATTCTCAGTTCAGTGGTTTGCTGCTGGAATTCGCCTCTGTATTTGCTGTATTCTAGCTGTGTCTCTCAGGAGCGATCTACATCCAGCTCCTGTCGGCCTGCACTTTTTTGCTTCATCCATCTTGTCTAATTGGGTGGCTGTATATGGATGGGCCACATGTGGGGCAGGCTCTGAATGGGTGTTCCTTCTGTGTCTGTTTTAATCTTTGCCTCTCTATTCCCTGCCAAGGGTATTCTTGTTCCCCTTTTAAAGAAGGAGTGAAGCCTTCACATTTTGATCATCCGTCTTGAGTTTCATTTGTTCTAGGCATCTAGGGTAATTCAAGCATTTGGGCTAATAGCCACTTATCAATGAGTGCATACCATGTGTGTCTTTCTGTGATTGGGTTAGCTCACTCAGGATGATATTTTCCAGTTCCGACCATTTGCCTACGAATTTCATAAAGTCGTTTTTTTGATAGCTGAGTAATATTCCATTGTGTAGATGTACCACATTTTCTGTATCCATTCCTCTGTTGAAGGGCATCTGGGTTCTTTCCAGCTTCAGGCTATTATAAATAAGGCTGCGATGAACATAGTGGAGCACGTGTCTTTTTTATATGTTGGGGCTTCTTTTGGGTATATGCCCAAGAGAGGTATAGCTGGATCCTCAGGCAGTTCAATGTCCAATTTTCTGAGGAACCTCCAGACTGATTTCCAGAATGGTTGTACCAGTCTGCAATCCCACCAACAATGGAGGAGTGTTCCTCTTTCTCCCCATCCTCACCAGCATCTGCTGTCACCTGAGTTTTTGATCTTAGCCATTTTCACTGGTGTGAGGTGAAATCTCAGGGTTGTTTTGATTTGCATTTCCCTTATGACTAAAGATGTTGAACATTTCTTTAGGTGTTTCTCAGCCATTCCGCATTCCTCAGTTGTGAATTCTTTGTTTAGCTCTGAACCCCATTTTTTAATAGGGTTATTTGTCTCCCTGCGGTCTAACTTTTTGAGTTCTTTGTATATTTTGGATATAAGGCCTCTATCTGTTGTAGGATTGGTAAAGATCTTTTCCCAATCTGTTGGTTGCCGTTTTGTCCTAACCACAGTGTCCTTTGCCTTACAGAAGCTTTGCAGTTTTATGAGATCCCATTTGTCGATGCTTGATCTTAGAGTGTAAGCCATTGGTGTTTTGTTCAGGAAATTTTTCCAGTGCCCATGTGTTCCAGATGCTTCCCTAGTTTTTCTTCTATTAGTTTGAGTGTGTCTGGTTTGATGTGGAGGTCCTTGATCCACTTGGACTTAAGCTTTGTACAGGGTGATAAGCATGGATCGATCTGCATTCTTCTACATGTTGACCTCCAGTTGAACCAGCACCATTTGCTGAAAATGCTATCTTTTTTCCATTGGATGGTTTTGGCTCCTTTGTCAAAAATCAAGTGACCATAGGTGTGTGGGTTCATTTCTGGGTCTTCAATTCTATTCCATTGGTCTATCTGTCTGTCTCTGTACCAATACCATGCAGTTTTTATCACTATTGCTCTGTAATACTGCTTGACTTCAGGGATATTGATTCCCCCTGAAGTCCTTTTATTGTTGGGGATAGCTTTAGCTATCCTGGGTTTTTTGTTATTCCAGATGAATTTGCAAATTGTTCTGTCTAACTCTTTGAAGAATTGGATTGGTATTTTAATGGGGATTGCATTGAATCTGTAGATTGCTTTTGGTAAAATGGCCATTTTTACTATATTAATCCTGCCAATCCATGAGCATGGGAGATCTTTCCATCTTCTGAGGTCTTCTTCAATTTCTTTCTTCAGAGTCTTGAAGTTCTTATTGAACAGATCTTTTACTTGCTTGGTTAAAGTCACACCGAGGTACTTTATATTATTTGGGTCTATTATGAAGGGTGTCGTTTCCCTAATTTCTTTCTCGGCTTGTTTCTCTTTTGTATAGAGGAAGGCAACTGATTTATTTGAGTTAATTTTATACCCAGCCACTTTGCTGAAGTTGTTTATCAGCATTAGTAGTTCTCTGGTGGAACTTTTGGGATCACTTAAATATACTATCATATCATCTGCAAATAGTGATATTTTGACTTCTTCTTTTCTGATCTGTATCCCCTTGACCTCCTTTTGTTGTCTGATTGCTCTGGCTAGAACTTCAAGAACTATATTGAATAAGTAGGGAGAGAGTGGGCAGCCTTGTCTAGTCCCTGATTTTAGTGGGATTGCTTCAAGTTTCTCTCCATTTAGTTTAATGTTAGCCACTGGTTTGCTGTATATGGCTTTTACTATGTTTAGGTATGGGCCTTGAATTCCTATTCTTTCCAGGACTTTTATCATGAAGGGGTGTTGAATTTTGTCAAATGCTTTCTCGGCATCTAATGAAATGATCATGTGGTTTTGTTCTTTCAGTTTGTTTATAAAATGGATCACATTGATGGTTTTCCGTATATTAAACCATCCCTGCATGCCTGGGATGAAGCCTACTTGATCATAGTGGATGATTGTTTTGATGTGCTCTTGGATTCGGTTTGCCAGAATTTTATTGAGGATTTTTGCGTCGATATTCATAAGGAAAATTGGTCTAAAGTTCTCTTTCTTTGTTGTGTCTTTGTGTGGTTTAGGTATCAGATTAATTGTAGATTCATAGAAGGAATTCGGTAGTGCTCCATCTGTTTCAATTTTGTGGAATAGTTTGGATAGTATTGGTATGAGGTCTTCTATGAAGGTTTGATAAATTCTGCACTAAACCCGTCTGGACCTGGGCTCTTTTTGGTTGGGGAGACCTTTAATGACTGCTTCTATTTCCTTAGGAGTTATGGGGTTGTTTAACTGGTTTATCTGTTCCTGGTTTAACTTCGATTTTACCTGGTATCTGTCTGAAATTGTCCATTTCTGAAGATTTTCAAGTTTTGTTGAATATAGGTTTTTTATAGTAAGATCTGATGATTTTTTGAATTTCCTCTGAATCTGTAGTTATGTCTCCCTTTTCATTTCTGATTTTTGTTAATTTGGACACTCTCTGTGTCCTCTCGTTAGTCTGGCTAAGGGTTTATCTATCTTGTTGATTTTCTCAAAGAACCAACTTTTGGTTCTGTTGATTCTTTCTATGGTCCTTTTTGTTTCTACTTGGTTGATTTCAGCTCTGAGTTTGATTATTTCCTGCCTTCTACTCCTCCTGGGTGTATTTGCTTCTTTTTGTTCTAGAGCTTTTAGGTGTGCTGTCAAGTTGCTGACATATGCTCTTTCCTGTTTCTTTCTGCAGGCACTCAGCGCTATGAGTTTTCCTCTTAGCACAGCTTTCATTGTGTCCCATAAGTTTGGGTATGTTGTACCTTCATTTTCATTAAATTCTAAAAAGTTTTTAATTTCTTTCTTTTTTCTTCCTTGACCAGGTTATCATTGAGTAGAGCATTGTTCAATTTCCACGTATATGTGGGCATTCTTCCTTGATTGTTATTGAAGACCAGTTTTTAGGCCGTGGTGGTCCGATATACGCATGGGATTATTTCTATCTTTCTGTACCTGTTGAGGCCGTTTTTTGACCAATTATATGGTCAATTTTGGAGAAAATACCATGAGGAGCTGAGAAGAAGATATAACTTTTTGCTTTAGGATAGAATGTTCTATAAATATCCGTTAAGTCCATTTGGCTCATGACTTCTCTTAGTCTGTCTACATCTCTGTTTAATTTCTGTTTCCATGATCTGTCCATTGATGAGAGTGGGGTGTTGAAATCTCCCACTATTATTGTGTGAGGTGCAATGTGTGTTTTGAGCTTTAGTAAGGTTTCTTTTACGTATGTAGGTGCCCTTGTATTTGGAGCAAAGATATTTAGGATTGAGAGTTCATCTTGGTGGATTTTTCCTTTGATGAATATAAAGTGTCCTTCCTTATCTTTTTTGATGACTTTTAGTTGAAAATTGATTTTATTTGATATTAGAATGGCTACTCCAGCTTGCTTCTTCTGACCATTTGCTTGGAAAGTTGTTTTCCAGCCTTTCACTCTGAGGTAGTGTCTGTCTTTGTCTCTGAGGTGTGTTTCCTGTAGGCAGCAGAATGCAGGGTCCTCGTTGCGTATCCAGTTTGTTAATCTATGTCTTTTTATTGGGGAGTTGAGGCCATTGATGTTGAGAGATATTAAGGAATAGTGATTATTGCTTCCTGTTATATTCATATTTGGATGTGAGGTTATGTTTTGTGCTTTTTCTTCTCTTTGTTTTTGTTGCCAAGAACGATTAGTTTCTTGCCTCTTCTAAGGGTATAAGCTTGCCTCCTTATGTTGGGCTTTACCATTTATTATCCTTTGTAGTGCTGGATTTGTAGAAAGATATTGTGTAAATTTGGTTTTGTCATGGAATATCTTGGTTTCTCCATCTATGTTAATTGAGAGTTTTGCAGGATACAGTAACCTGGGCTGGCTTTTGTGTTCTCTTAGGGTCTGTATGACATCAGTCCAGGATCTTCTGGCCTTCATAGTTTCTGGAGAAGTCTGGTGTGATTCTGATAGGTCTGCCTTTATATGTTACTTGACCTTTTCCCTTACTGCTTTTAATATTCTTTCTTTATTTTGTCGTTTGGTGTTTTGACTATTATGTGTGACGGGAGGTGTTTCTTTTCTGGTCCAATCTATTTGGAGTTCTGTAGGCTTCTTGTATGCCTATGGGTATCTCTTTTTTTAGGTTAGGAAGTTTTCTTCTATGATTTTGTTGAAGATATTTACTGGTCCTTTGAGCTGGGAGTCTTCACTCTCTTCTATACCTATTATCCTTAGGTTTGATCTTCTCATTGAGTCCTGGATTTCCTGTATGTTTTGGACCAGTAGCTTTTTCCGCTTTACATTATCTTTGACAGTTGAGTCAATGATTTCTATGGAATCTTCTGCTCCTGAGATTCTCTCTTCCATCTCTTGTATTCTGTTGGTGAAGCTTTTATCTACAGGTCCTTGTCTCTTCTTTTGGTTTTTCTATATCCAGGGTTGTTTCCATGTGTTCTTTCTTGATTGCTTCTATTTCCATTTTTAATTCCTTCAACTGTTTGATTGTGTTTTCCTGGAATTCTTTCAGGGATTTTTGCGATTCCTCTCTGTAGGCTTCTACTTGTTCTCTAAGGGAGTTCTTCACGTCTTTCTTGAAGTCCTCCAGCATCATGATCAAATATGATTTTGAAGCTAGATCTTGCTTTTCTGGTGTGTTTGGATATTCCATGTTCGTTTTGGTGGGAGAATTGGGCTCCGATAATGCCATGTAGTCTTGGTTTCTGTTGCTTGGGTTCCTGTGCTTGCCTCTCACCATCAGATTATCTCTAGTGTTACTTTGTTCTGCTATTTCTGACAGTGGCTAGACTGTCCTATAAGCCTGTGTGTCAGGAGTGCTGTAGACCTGTTTTCCTGTTTTTCTTTCAGCCAGTTATGGGGACAGAGTGTTCTGCTTTTAGGCGTGTAGTTTTCCTCTCTACAGGTCTTCAGCTGTTCCTGTGGGCCTGTGTCTTGAGTTCACCAGGCAGGTCACTTGCAGCAGAAAAAGTTGGTCTTACCTGTGGTCCTGAGGCTCAAGTTCACTTGCGGGGTGCTGCCCACGGGCTCTCCGCAGTGGCAGCAACCAGAAAGATCTGCGCCGCCCCTTCCGGGAGCCTCCGTGCACCAGGGTTCCAGATGGCCTCCGGTGTTTTCCTCTGGCGTCCCAGATGTGTGTGCAGAGTACAGTCTCTTCTGGTTTCCCAGGCTTGTCTGCCTCTCTGAAGGTTTAGCTCTCCCTCCCACAGGGGATTTGGGTGCAGAGAACTGTTTATCCGGTCTGTTTCCTTCAGGTTCGGCTGTGTCTCAGGCAGGGTCCTGCGCTCCTGGGCCTTCTCCCGGGAGGGCCCAGGGCCTTATACAGTTTCCTCTTGGGCCAGGGATGTGGGCAGGGGTGGGCAGTGTTGGTGGTCTCTTCCGCTCTGCAGCCTCAGGGTGCCCACCTGACCAGGTGGTGAGGTCTCTCTCCCACGGGGTCTGGGAGCAGAGAGCTGCTGCAGGCCGGGATCCACGGGTGTGGGACTCCCGGTAAACACAGGACATGCCCGGTCCTAGAGGAATTCTGCCTCCGTGTGTCCCGAGTTCACCAGGCAGCTTTCTTGCAGCAGAAAAGTTGGTCTTACCTGTGGTCCCGAGGCTCAAGTTTGCTCATGGGGTGCTGCCCACGGGCTCTCTGCGGCCGCAGCAACCAGGAAGATCTGTGCCACCCTTTCCAGGAGCTTCAGTGCACCAGGGTTCCAGATGGCCTCTGGTGTTTTCCTCTGGCGTCCGAGATGTGTGTGCAGAGAGCAGTCTCTTCTGGTTTCCCAGGCTTGTCTGCCTCTCTGAAGGTTTAGCTCTCCCTCCCATGGGATTTGGGTGCAGAGAACTGTTTATCTGGTCTGTTTCCTTCAGGTTCTGGCGGGTGTTATATATTTATTATGCTGTTTTCTAATTTCCCATACCCAAACATTTGTTGCTATTTGTACTTTTTTATTTAATTAATTCTAATTTTTGTAAACTTTGTAGAACAACAATTTGATTCTGTAAAATTTTAGCTTGACAGATATACTTTAAACAATACTGTAATGGACAGTAACAAAAATACTTTTTATTATTTATTAATAATTTATTTAATTTACATCTCAATACGAGCCACCCTCTCCTCTCAGTTCCCCTTACACAAATTAATTCCCTCATTCTCCTCTTCCTTTTTTCTTTGAGATGGGGGAGTCTTCCCTGGGTTCCCCACTTCTGGCATACGAAATCCCTGTTGGTCTAGGGCATCCTCGACCACCAAGGCCAGACAAGGCCATCCAACAAGAGGAACTAGATCCACAGGCAGGCAACAGATTCAGCGATAGTGCCCACTTCTGTTGTAGGGGGACCTTCCTGAAGAGCAAGCTTCACTTCTGCTTCATATGTGCAGGGGATGCTTGCTCTATGGTTGGTGGTTTAGTCTCTGGAACCAAAGGTCCAGGTTAGCTGATTGTGATCTTTCTGTGGAGTCTTTGCTCTCTTCAGGTTCCCTCAATCCTACCCCAAATCTTCTACAAGACTCCCCAGGCTCCGTTTTACGTTTGGATGTGGGTTCTGCAACTCTTTACATTGGCTGCTTGGCATTAGCCTCTCAGAGGACAGTTATGCTAGGCTCCTGTCTGCAAGCATAACAGAGTATCATGATCGTGTCAAGGATTGGTTCTTGCCCATGGGAGATTCTCTATTTTGGCCAGTCATGACTGTTCCCTCCATCTCTGCTGTATTTGTCTCTGCACATCTTTGTAGACAGGACACATTTCAGGTACAAGGTTTTGTGACTGGTTGTTATTCTTATTTCTGGGAGTCCTGTCTGGCTACAGAAAGTGGCCACTTCAGGATCCATATCCCCACACTTGTAATTTCAATCCTCAGCTATAGTTGCCCCCTTAGTACTCTGCTCCCCCAGTCTCCTCTACAGTCCTAGAGATGCCCCCAACCCCATCCACTGCCAACTTCTGTCCTCTCTCCCTGCTTTCCCTACACTTGACCCTAACCTGTTCCTCTCCTCTCCCCTCTCCCATTCAGTTCCCTCTCTCCATCCACCATTGATATCTATTTTATTTCCCTTTCTGTGAAGGACTGAGCCATCCTCCTTGGACTTGCCTTGTTATTTGGCCTTGTTGGTTCTGTGGATTGTAGAGTGGTTATCCTGTACTTTAAGGCTAATATTCACTTATAAGTGAGTAACATACTATGTATGTCCTTTTGGGTCTGGGTTACCAAACTCGGGATCATATTTTCTAGTTTCATTCATTTGCCTGCAAAATTCACAGTGTTCTTGTTTTTAATAGCTGAGTAGTATTCCACTGTGTAAATGAACATTTTGTATCTTTGTTTCTCCATTCTTTATCCATCTTTTTATTCGAAAATTATAAAGTCATAATTGTATCATGTCCAAAATTTTTCCAATTTAAAAAATAAATCATTGAACTATAAGGTACACCAATATATCATATAGAAATTTCCAAAATTAGCATTATTTTCCACGTGACATTTGAATTTCCATTTATGATAGCCCAATCACAATACCTCTATTGGTATCAAATAGGAAATTACCACATTAGTCACCAATCAATGAGGATCCTGTCTGTTATAATCTCAGCATTTCGGAGGCTGAAAGAATAGAACTGTATTCTAGGTCAGCCTCGACTATAGAGTGGCATTCTAGCTCAGAAAACAAATGAAAATCAGATAATAAGTATGTGGATATATTTCACACAAAGTTGGGTTGACTCAGAAATTTCAAATATCTGTGTAAGTGAAGACTGTAATCTGAAACTTTCCTCTGTCTCTTTGCCTCCTATACCATCACCCACCCTACCTGCAGTCCCGAGAAAAAGGACATGCATGGCATGTACTCACTGATAAGTGATTATTAGCCCAAAAGTACAGAACTCCCATGGCACAACTCACAGGTGTATGAAGTTTAATAAGAAGGAAGGCCCAAGTGAGGATGTTTCAATCTTACTTAGAAGGGGGGAAGGAAATAATCATGGGAGGCAGAGGGAGGGGTGGGGAAGGGGGAAAGGGGTACAGGATCAGGTATGGGGAAGACAGGAGAGATGCTCAGAGGGCCAGGAGAATAAATGGAAATATGTAGCCATGAGCACATGGGGGTGTGGTGGGGACAGGAGTGGGGAAACCTCTAGAAAGTCCCAGAGACCTCTACTGTGAGAGGCTTCCAGGACTCAATGGAAGTGACCTTAGCTAAAATGCTTAACAGTGTGAAGGTGGAATTGGAAAAGACCATCTCTAGTAGATAGATAGAGTGCCCAGTGGAGGGATGAGACCAGTTACTTATCATCAGAATTTGTATCCAGAATTTTTACTGTCTAAAAGAAATGCCAAGGAAAAAATGGAGCAGAGACTGAAAGAAAGGCCATCCAGTGGCTGGCCAAACTTGGGTTCTACTCCATGGGCAGGCACCAAACCCTGACACTATAACTGATGCCACATTATACTTCAGACATGAGCCGAGGATGGATGTCCTCTGAGAAGCAACACCAGCAGCTGACTAAGACGGATGCAGATGCTTACAGCCAACCATTGGACTGATGTTGGGGACCTCTATGGAAGAGTTGGGGGAAGGATTGAAAAAGCTGAAGCAGACGGCAACCCTATAGGAAGAAGAACAGTATCAACTAACCTGGACCCCTCACAGCTCCCAGAGACCAAGCCACCAACCGAAGGGCATACACAGGCTGGTTCTAGCCTGTGCCCTGGCACATGTGTAGCCTTGTCTGGCCTCAGTGGAAGAGAATGAGTCTAATCCTGGAGAGACTTGATGGTCCAGGAAAGGGGGTTTGCTGGGGGTACCCTCTCAGAGACAAAGCAGAGGGGGTAGGGGGAAGAATCCTGGAGAGGGGAACTGGCAGGGGCAACACTTGGAATGTAAATAAATAAAACAATTAATATAAAATAGAATCTTTGGAACTTGAGGAAAACATACTAATATTGTCCAAATATATTAATTGGACAACTAACATGCTACTCTACTAACTGAAATAAGTTGAACACAGAAGAACGAATGCCATATGATCTGTCTTGTATGATTCTAAAGCAGTTAAGCTCATAGAAGCAGAATGTAGAACTGTGATTTCCGGAGTCTGGTGGAGCTTTGGTTAGTAATTAGTTAGTCACTGATTATTTGGCTGAATTTATCAGTCTATTTTATTTCTGTGGGAATAAGCATTTGGATCCACCAAATCCTTTTACATGGTACAATAGTGTTCAAAGAAGGATAATGTACATATACTCTTGTAATGGTTCTATGAAGCATTTGATTATGTATTTGATTATGATATATTATAATTGAACCACCATGATTATTTAGATGTAAGTATTACTATTGGAACTTTCCTGTTAAAAAATTTGAACCTAACAAATTTAAGTGAATTGAAAATGGGTGTGCAATGCATACTGTTGATGTCCAGTCTCTAGGAACTATTCCTTCGCTGTAAATTTGAGATTCAAAACTGTGTGTGAGGAGAGGCATTTTTAAAGCTAAGTTCTAAGGACAAGGATCTTAGCAGTCCACAAACAAGCTGTGCCCTTGGAATTCTCATTTGGAATTCATGGATTATAAATCCTTTTACAAATTCAGATAATATTTACACATAAATAAGTTATGTCATCAACCATCCAAAGTGGATTGAAAATACCCTATGTGCTTGATGAGATCACTCTAAGGATCAAGAAAGATAAAGCCTAGTAGAACATGCTGTGAAGTATATAAGATCACCTGAACATGGATGCCTTTCTTGTTTTTGTCATTTCTCTTTCTTAAGAGGCAAAGAAAGAATTATCATCTTATTTTTTGGAAAGAGTTGAGTGTAAGATTATTGCATATTCTTTTACAGACTTGGCATTTTATTGAAAAGAAGATGTACTGAATTGAGACTTCATGCATGCTTGCATGGAGTTCTCAGTAGAGCAAAGACCTTCTTAACTTTCAGCTGTTCGTCCTAGAGATTAAGATCAGCAGGACCCATAACTAAAGTAAGTCTCCATTCTCTGAGGTATTCCAGCATCAGGAATGCGGCTAATGTGTGCAGGCTAATTGTTTTTGGATATGTAATTGAATATTTCTCAAGAGAAGGCTACAAAGTTTATTTTAAATTTCAAATCATATAAAGAAAAAGTATCTAAATATTAAATTCTCAATACATGCCAGTTAATATACTAAGGAATTTTTATGTTCTAACCACTCTGTTAGACACAACAGTTCTACACAGACACTATAATTCCCACTGCTTTTTATAATAGCAAAGAAGTTTAAAGCTTGCAAGCATAAAAATTGTTCAGGGCTCCACAGTTGATGAGAGACAGAACTCCACATTAGATTTCTCAGATATTAGATCCTGTTGAATTAATCATTAGATAATATTTACTCTTGAGAAGTTATGAAATTAGGACAATTCATTAGTCAGTATTCTCTGGAGTAATATAACTGATAGAATATACCTATCTTTCTTTCTGTCTCTATGTCTCTATGTATCATCATTTATGTATATATGTATGCATTTATGCATATATGTATGAATGTATGTATATATGTATGTGCATGTATGTATATTTATCCAACTATCTAGGCAACCATCCATTTACCCACATAACTCTATCTCTATCTCTCTATCATCTATCTATATATCCAGCAGTTGTTCAATCCATAAGGTTGGATGACTCAGCTGATCTTCAGTATAAGCAAGAATCCTGAAGAATTAGGTTCTAATTCCAGTGAAGAAATGAACTTGTCAGCAAGGGATTTCAAGCAAAGAGCAAGAGCTTCCTTCTTCCAAGTCCTTTATATAAGCTTTTTATAAGCTTCCACCTGATGGTGTGGTCCAGATTAAAGGTGATTCATCCTTTAATCAACTCAAAAGATATAGGTGGCTCTTCCCACTTCAGATAATTAGGAGTAATCCCTCACAATTGTACCCAGTGATTTGGGTTTTGGTTATTCCAGATGTAGTCAAATTTATAGCCAAGAATAGTCATTACATTGTATGTTAAATTTCACATGGAAAGTATTCTTTTATTAAGGAGAGTTTATTAGTCTATGAAGTAATTATAATAAAGATAATTATCATTTGAGAGCAGTAAACACTATGTTAGAGTTAATTTCAATTACAGAAAACTTTATCAGTCAAGCTAAAATAGAAACTTTGACTATTTATTTGTGATTGATTAGCTTATTAATTATAATATCTTTTGATGCATCAATTGATTCCTAGGTTTGTGTCTGTGTATCTTTGTGTATGTGTTCCTAATTTTTTTCACACAGTTGTGCATATGGTTATGCAAGTCTGAAATCTACAAAACAGGGCATCAGGATGAACTGACTGGGTCTTTCAGAAACAAGTTTAAGCTGTGGTCCACGAGTAGAATTTAGTCTTCTTCAGAATTAGTCACGTCTTGCTTAAGATATTTTAGCAGACTGAATTGATATACCAGATTATAAGGGATAATCTTTTTTCTTAAGGAGTGTCACATATTTTTACCCCACAGAATATCTGTATAACCATGCTAGAAGAGAGTTTGAATAACAGGACAGAATCCAAGCCAAACTGCTAAATAAAATTTACCTCCAGCAATGAACTTGGCATAGGAGAGGGAATAAAATCATCAAACAATCAAGCAAAGACTCCTGGAAGTACTTTTTACAAGGTAAATTTTTAAGAAACAAGAATTAACTAGGACCAGAGAGAATAGGTGAAGGACAGCACATCCTCTTAGCATTGCCAAACTCTAAACCCTAGGAAAAAAACATAGTCCTTGGCTCTCTCATTCTTATCTGATTGAAGAAAATAGGTAGCATGAGATAAGATGACCTTTTCTCATGAAAAATAAATGTGGGATTATAAAGGACTATCTGGTATCCTGGAGGTCGCAATTTATACTTGGTATAAAGCTGAGTTGAGGAGAAAACGTCTCAGAAGAGAAGTTAGCATGGCTTGTTAGAGAAGTCCCTAGCAATGGCTCTTCTGGGATACAGTTCTGCATCTACTGCTGGTATAAAGCTTGTTCTCCTGAGTGTAAGCCACTTCACAGACTGGTGTTTCTCCCTCTTCTGGCTCTTCTTACCATGCAATCGTGCCTGCTACTGCCAATGCCTTTGTGAAGCTGTTATATATCTGCTGACTGTCAGGTATTCTTGGTGTTCACATGTATCTTTAACTAAGCATGGGCAAGGGTAGTATATCTCCAACAATTGGGGGATTTCAACATCAGTATAGCTAAGGGCTGAGATTTCGACTCTTCCCTACCCCATGCAAGTTTGTGTGTGTGTGTGTGTGTGTGTGTGTGTGTGTGTGTGTGTGTGTGTGTGTGTGTGAATTCATGTTTCTTAGATGTTTCATGTTTCCTGTCTTTGTAAATGATCAACATTTCTCATTGCCCCTGTCATCACAGCTATACCTTTCCTAATAAGAAACAAACACCATCAATCCTAAACCATAAAATCAAGTTTAACTCTTTCAAAATTATGTTTCAGGTGTCAGCATACCTGGGTTAATGGATTCAGATGTACCTGCCAAATAGTGGGTTTGTAGGTTCAGTTAAACTGAATATCATGTTTGGATCCAGTTTCTTTTCTGATTCAAGTAGAATTATGGTACCTTCTCTAGCTTCCTAGTCCAACAAGATATCTGGTCTCAATCATTATGTTACCAGTAAATTGTGCTCTCAGATGCCACTATCCATGATAACATACAGGAGTCACAGGGTCTTTGTATTTTCCAGCTACACTTTAACATACTCTCCATCATACTCTGACCTTCAAGGTGAACCCATTCTCCCAACTGAATAGGTGAACATATCTCACAGGGGAAAAAAACAACTTGAAGAATAATTCCAAAGCTGAAAGTTCTACTTTCTTGCCTCTGCAAATTGTCTTTGCTCCCAGAAGACATTGCTTTCCTCAAAGATGAGCACCATGGACTAGTACACCAATGATATTATCTTTACACATTTGCTTCCTGCTTTAACAAAAGAAATTCAGCTGCCAGCTCATAGGAGAAAAACACGGTCATTTTGTGCAGTTTGGATGCCTGCATTTTAACCTTTGCCCCCAAATGGATCAAATGGCATCTTGAACTCACAGGTAATGACTTTTCCTGGTGAATCCGAAGGAACATGGTAATATTTCTCAAGAAGATCAAAATTGGAGCTTGCAGAAATTTATCGAGGATATTTTTCAAAGACTCCAGGAACCTTTTTCGTTATGTGTTTTTCACAGTGGCTGGCAAAAGAGGGGCAGTTTATCTCTGATGCTCTCATTTTGAGAAGTATCTTCTGATCTGTGAGATGTGACATATATCTTTTCACTCTTTTTATACACTTATGCTATACTGACAGCCATGCATGTCAAAGGAACAGGAGAAATATATATTAGGGAGAAAAAAATCAAAGTTTTCTGAAAATGGAAATGGAACTATTTCCAGATTCCCCAGTTAAGCTTAGTCGTCTTATCAGGATACTGAGTTGGAACTAAGAGTTGCAAAGGTAGGTGGCAAAACTTTCTTCAAGGCAATCCTCAAGTTGGATTTGAGTCCTTATTCTCTTAAAATAGTCATTATCAATGGTCAGGATGTATCAACTCTTATGAGGCTTTTCCAGCTCTCTTTTTTTCTAAAGTGCAGAATGGACTGCTCTGTGAAAATCTTTCTAATTCTTTAAGAATGTGCAAATATATTGATCTATTTTTTCTGGCTATTATCTCATTGACATGTAAACATGTGTGCTTGTAAATGTAAAATATTATTGTAGGATTATTAATAATTGAAAATCTTTAAAACAATCTAATTCTTTGTAAGTAGGGCTCTCATAATTTAGTTTCATCACATGATTGTCAAAACTCCAATAAGAAATGAGAAATGTAATAAATATGTTTTTAAAAACTTAGCATGTATTTGTTGATAAATATTGATCAAACAATAAAAATACAAACGCTATAGATTACTTGAATCATACAATAAAAGCTTCCTCTAAGATCCATATTCAATGTTAGTGAACACAAAGAGCTTATGTATAGATGAGATTTTCGAAAATATTGACTTTTAAAAACAGAACCTGGAAAAATAAATAGAGAGGTAACAGAAATAATCAAATACTTTTTCTAACCTTGAAGTAATAAAATTAGAAATAAATTTAAAAAAGAAAATCTTGAAAAGCACAACCAGAAGTAGTAACCTAAAGTATATACAACCCCACAAACTACAAAACTAAGACAGTTTAATGAATAAACAGACAATAATATAAACATGTAACTTCTAGAGAAGAAACTGAAAATCTATAATTATTACAGAAATTTCTTTTTTTCTTTTTAACTGCAAATTTCAACTTAAAATAAAGCTTTAGAGTAACAGCCATGGTTGCATTCAATTTATGTTGTTTAAGATATTTTTATTAAAATCTGTTTAAGGTTTATATTATTTTTAGTTTATGCATATAAGCATTTTACCTGCATGCATGTATATAGTGACATGGTATCCAGTGCCTACAGAGGTCAGAGAGAGTGTGGGATTCCCTGGAACTGGAGTTACAGCTGATAGCAAGCCATCAGATGGGTACTAGGTATAGACCCCTGGTCCTGTGCAAGAGGATTAAGTGTTCTTCACCACCGAGCCATCTTTCATGCCCCCAAAAGACTTTCTTATCTAACATGTGGTTTTTGTTCGTAATACATATCAAGATGAAGGAAGTAGTAAGATGTGTAAAAAACATGGGAAATACTGACTGAGATGGATAATTTTATCCATAAAACTTCTATTTTACTTATGTTCTCCTGATTTTAATCTATGTAAATGAGTTGCTAAGCAAGTATGACATCACTTTAACATTGATTTCATATTATTGATAAAACGACATGATAATGGTTTTATTCTTTATGATTTCCTAGGTTTTAGTTATTTAATAATTAAAAATAACACTTTAAAACTTGCCTCTTTTCTGGCTCTGACTCAGATCCGTTTTACTATATATCTTATCACTTGGTAGTATCTTAATGAGATGACCCTCTTTCCACACATCTAGTTCACATTTGCTTCAAGATTTTTTCTAAAAGTTTCATCTAAAGTAGTTAGAACAACCAATACATTTTTAGTCTCACAGAAGAGGAAAGAACCAGGTCTGCGTGAGAGCCACACAACTGAGCCCATGCTTACTGTGTTACTGCAGATTGCCTTAAATCTTTTCATTTTTTTCTTTGAAAAATTTTGAAGACTAACTGTTGATAAGGAAAAACACAGATTTCACTTGTTATGCTAATCTATACTTATTTGTAACTTGTAACAAAAGTCTCCATCTTGGGCTCCTTCACTACTTATGCATGCAATAATATTTTGGTTTCTTCTTCTGTCACTGTATGTATGTAAATATGCCAGTAAAAGGCACTTACTGAAAAGGGTTTATTTTGGTGAATAGGTCCAGATTTCCAGAGTCCATTTTTGCGGGAAAGCATGGCAACAGTTAGGGGAGGCATGGTGGCAGGCAAAAAGTCTAGCTGGTCATGCTGAGCCCACAGTCATAAAGCAGACTTGGTAGAAAATAGCACTGGGTTATAAAGCCTCAAGGTTATGCCCTAGTGACCCCACTTAGTTCAGTGAGATTCCACCTTCTAAAGTTTCTACAGTTTTCCCAAAGAACCACCAACTAGGGTTTATGTATATACGCATACAGACAGACCACAATAGATATATTTCTATTCCTTTGGTTCTTTTATGAGATTTGGCACTATTTTCTTTCCACTCCAGTACTATTGTTTTGTAACCTCTCCTAAAGGACCATGTGTTGGCCAGGTTGTGGTGCTGTGGAAACTTTAGTAGGTGGGACTTAGTAAAGAAGAACACTGGAAGATTGCCTTTGAAAGGGATTTGAGAACTTTGGATGCTCTCCTTCCTCCGTTTGCTTCCTGGCTGCCAAAGTATAAACAGAGCACAGCCTGGCTTTTAGGACCTCTTTTGCCCAGCTACACACTCCCCATTTCTATCTTCTTCCTAAAACCACTGCATCATGGTGTCAGGAAAGGACAGTGCAAAACTCTTCACCTCATGGTAAGAAGTCACTTCTCCCTCCCTACTTGATGTCATCTTTATAAAATTTTAAAATAGATTTCAAATCCACTGAGCTTAATCAGTAATACCTAAATGCACAGAAGTGTGTGGCCTTCCACTGGGGCAAGAGTAATCAACCTCTGATTGCTCATATCTTCAAAGAAAATGACTCTTTTCTCCAAGATGCCACTGATAATAATAACTCCTTTGCTGGGGTTAGCTGTGGTAATCTCTCTCTTTCTGGACCCTCTGCATGGCTCTTTCAACCACACTATTCTTTCAATCACAACTACTGTGACAAAATATGTCAAGTCTAGCACACAGCACTTCAGAGCACTTTTTTACCCCCTCTTTTATATTTGTTTTCTATTTAGACTCAGTTATCTTAGTGAATTTCTTTGATTTATTTTCTTGACTTATTGTGAAGGCAAAAATTGCCTTTTCAGGGAACCAAATATAAATGGTTTGTATATTTCATTTAATATTTCTAGACAATATCTTATTTTACTGACTCTTGAATATATGACCCTCCTAGTCAAGTATCCTTAGTGCTGGGATTTCAGCCATATGCCAACATATGTGCCAAGGATTTCATTTGAATCTTTTGTTATTATAAATGCTGACTAGCATTTTAAAAGTTGCAACTCCCTCCGGGATCTAGAAGATGGTCTTAAGATGCCATATGGTTCTCACATCATTTCCACTAGAATTTTGCTGCAAAGGTGTGATGGTACTCACACCTTGTCTGAGATATTTTCAGAATTAAGGTACCATTGAAGAAATATATTCTTATCTTTAGGAAGTAATGAATTAAAACCACTAAATTTAAAAATAATTAAAAGATGGAATTTGATGGGGCTGGGGAGATGCCTCAGCCATTGAAAGTGCTTGCTACTCCTGCTGAGGACCCAAGCTAGTTCCAGCACCGACTTCCAGTGGCTCAAGCCTTTATCACTCCAGCTCTCATGTCCCTGACTCCAAGGGTACTAAAACTCATGCACACAAACCCCTACACAGATATCCTGGCATATACATAGTTAGAAATCACAGAGTAAATTTAAAAACTAAATTAAATGGACAAAAATTATCTCATACTTTAAAAATAAGCTATACATTTTCTATAAAGTCAATGTTTTCATATTGCTTTAAGTATATCTTCATACTATTCATACCAGCTTTTCAAACATAAGTACTCCACTCGGCCTTTTACAAGAAAATGCAGTTGGCTTTTCTTTGCTTCCTTTTCTCTCTTTTTCACCCTGAAATAAGTGTTAGAGGTAGAGGATGAAAGGAGAAAAATTCTTTAGGTGATCTTGCCAACTTGGCCATCAGATCACAAAGTGACTCTGGGCATTTTGAGCCCAGAAAATATGACACATGTGTGAGCTTAACACTATTGTGGTGCTTTTGTCTGTCCTTTGGGAAGTTTCCATAATGGGCCTTTGCACACTGACAATGTTTTTCTCTGGATGTCGCTGGCTTTCATAGGCTCTCTTCATCAAACTTACCCAATTGGTATACTCATGGCCTCCTTACAATCTTCCTGAGGCCAAGTGTGAACAGTAAGATAATGATTCTCCTTGTTATATAGCCCAAATCTGAGAGATACCAAATCACCCTTAATCTTGACAAAGTTTGGGGCTACCAGACTGTCATCATAAGTTAATTTTCCCTCATTAGGTAGCCAACTTGATGAGTTTAATACCATCCTGGGGTAAAAAAATATGTTTGTTTTCAACTATGTTTAAAGAATTAAGAAGCAAGAAAGGTTTGAAATCCAGGAAAAGTCAAAAGTTAAGCAAAAGCCAAGCTTATTCAACAAGGAGTATTTTATGAGAGTTACAAAGTTAGAAGTCCAAGTAAAGCCAGTTTATTAACAAGGACAATTTCTTTAGAAATTTTGAAAGAAAATCCCAGGGCAGAAAGAAATGCAAGATCTAAATCTAAGCTACTAGCAAGAGAAGGATAATTGAGGAGAGAGAGAAAAATAGTCACACCATTTGAGTGATGCTATTCCTGAGATTAGCCACATGATGAGTAAGCATTCATGGATCAGGAAAGAGAACTTGAGAAAGCATATGGAAGCTCAAAGTACTAGAGAAGGCATGACTGGGGTCTTATCAGCATTGGACAGAAGGAGACAAAAATAATAAATAGAAATAATTCTATGTTCTGAGTCAGGACTCAGGTAGATAGATCAAGTTAAACCTCATAGTGTCATACAAGAATCACAATATGTGTGTGGTGTGTTGGGTGTGGGGTGCTAGGATTATTACATTAGCTCTTTAAAGGAATAATTATTCTGTCCATTTCTCAGGACAACTTTTTCAAGGTCAACATGAGTTCCTGTGGGAGGATCCCTTACTTAGGGAGCTGACTGATTGACTGTCCAAATGGGATTAACTCTTTCGTATTTTAGGTAATTTTGGCATGCTATGTATACACCCAGGTTAAAGATTCCACTCTTTGTCCAAAGGACCTACTTTCCTCTTAATGGGTCTTACTGCTGTTGTGTGATTCTCTCTTGCCTTATATTTTGTACATGTGAAGTAGTGATCCCAAAGTCAAGGCAACATTTATTCACTCTATTGGAAGTTCTTACTTTTAGGTTTGAGAAGCTGAATTTAAGAAGTTGAGTCTTATCATATATTTTATTCACATTCAAGAGTTGAAACATACAGAGTGTACATTTTTATTATGTGTTCTTCTATGTATGAAGTCACTCTACTCTCATGACAACCCTATGAGATTGATATTACTTTAAAAAATGTTTCTTTTAAAAAAAACATGCATTTAAGCATCAGTATTAAGAGAGGAAGAGCTATTCTGACTTCCTCAGGAATCTTTAGGTGGAAAAGACATGGCTACATGTTGGGTGATGCAGAGCAGGAACTTATCTCCTGTAGAGAGATTTATAATGTGTCAGAGAGCTGTTGCAGGAGAGACTGTGAGCTGAGACAGTGCTGAGCAGGGGAGCCCTCCTTGGTTGGACTGCTTAGTTATGTACGTCTCTCACTTTGTATGTAAAACCTAAGCTCATGTCAGGTCCCAGAAAAAGGACCTGGGACTTATGGTTACTGGATATCCTCTTTGTCCCTCTTTGTAATATGACCACATTGAAAGAATCACTTTCTGCTTTTGAGAATTCAAACCTAATAAGGAAAGAAGACATCCACTGGAATATTGTCAACCTTCTAGAGACTTAGAGAAAATGGACTCTCCCTCTTCCCAAACCATCAATGATCGATAGCTCCCCAGCTTAGAGAGTGAATTTCTGAGCTCTCCACTCTAAACGTAAATGTGACGGGATTGATCTTGTTCAGGTTGTGTACAGGCACCCACAGGTGCTGTGAATACAGAAGAAGGTCAGTGCTGTCATGTCCAGAAGGTACAGTTTCACTCTGATCTACCGAGGCCTCTGCTCTAACATTCTTCCTCCTCCCATTTTTACTTTTACAGTGACTGAGTCTTGGGGGTAGACAGTGTAAGGAGGATGTTCCATTTGTAGTTGAGGGCTCCATGGACACTTATTCTTTTTGTTTTGTCCATTTGTGGTTTTCTGTGTTAACTGCCTCTTGCTCCACAAAGAATTGTCTCTGATGAGGTCTGAGACCTCTGTGAATCTCTGGAGGTACAGTTTGATACTGTGCCAATTTATTATACATGACAATAGCAGCGTGTTCACACCCAGAGCCCATGAGGTCTCCAACTATGAATTTTTTAAAAGATTTCAAGTATCAGGAATGTGTTTCCTTTAAGTCCAATTAGAAATCAGCCAGCTACTGTCATTACATTCATTTAACTCTATGCACCTATATTAATATATGCACGTATATTGCCACATTGGTCATTATTGTAGTTCACATAGTTCACAAGGGTCATAGCTGGGTGACACTATTTTCTATCTCAGCAGTCTGCACAGCATTTTGTAGTACTATGAAAGCTAAGTAGCCCAGGAGTGGAGGTGGGGGGATGGGGAGATGTATTGTTCAATACCCAACTGGATTTTTGTTTATGTCCTATGACCAAAAGATGTGTTGCCTTCAGTAATAAGGCCATATCATTAGATTTTGCTGTTCAATAAAGAAAAATGGCAAAAGCCTGAGCAACAATTTGAGAGGAGATATTTTACACTAGGCACTGTGTTATTTGGAACCCATGGCTTCTTGGAAGAACATGTTAACAGTTAAGATCATCACACATACTACACAATACACACACACACACACACACACACACGCACGCACACATCCCTTTTGATTTTCAAACACTTCACTTATGGTCTTTCCTTATGGATTTCCATTATAACCAGCCCAAAGTATATTATAAGGTGAAAAAAACACAAGGGTGGAAGGGGTTTGAGAGTAGGAATTGAATCTTTGGAGATTTAGAGGGAAGACTGGAAATTGAAAATTACAAAAGTACATGGTATATATGTATGACAATCTCAAAGAATTAGTAAAATATTATATTAAAATTTATAAATAGAGTGGGAGAGAGGTATGAAAGATGACAGAATTATCTCTAGAACATATACTGGCTTGCTTCTCGAGAGCTGCCAATATTACTTTCTTATTGTGATCACATCTTACTAATGAAGGAATACGAGACTATGATGTTCAGCATCTCCTTTTGTTGCTCTTAACTCCTATGTGGAAAGACTGACATAGATGCAGGCATCTAACTCCATACATCTTTGATTTAAAACTTAGTGCATCTCTCGCGTCAATCTTGGAAAGCATCAAAGAATCTTCATGATGATCTTTTTGAAGTTTTCCCATTGCTAGAGGGATTGTTATCTGGTGCAGGGGTCCAGAGGCAAGTCAGAACATGAACACCTCCATCCGACACCTCTGGTGGGAGCACAGCAAAGTAGTTCAGAAAAGGAGGGGGAAGCAAGCTGAAAGAAAAATACATGATGGCCCCCAGGCTTCCTTCTGTGGATCAGTCATCTGACATCTGTTCATTTGCTTTAAGGATGGGCAAAAAGATTACTTCCATGGCCAAGTGCTTCTCTGTGTTTTATACCAGATATGAAATTCTGTTTTCCTTTGCTTTTTTAAGATCTTTGAAATGGCAAATCAAACTCTAAGAACAGCAGGACTAAGGGACTGGAGAGCCCTTCAGCTGCATTTGTTGCCAGAAAAGCTGAAAATTAAAAGACCAACAGCATTACATTTCCAAGCACTTGAACTCCAAAGAGTTTTGTTTGTAAGAACTTGGTTTTATCATTTTTCTTTTCTTCTACATAAAGGCTCCCTCCAGGTTAAGTGACTGGGTTACCTTGCTTTAAGAAAAGAGGGTGAAATAGAGTTGACAGGATTCTTTGTGAGAGTTTGTCTCTATGCAGATGAAGAATAAGATACAGGGTTCATAAAATCTTTCCAACAAGATTGTTGGCATTATATACACTGTATACATGGTGTGGAAGGCATAGGAAGAATGTGCAGAGTAAACTGGTAGGCATAAGCACTGAGGGCAGGGACCATTGTGGTGGGGCCAAATGTCAGTGTGCATTTCAGATGTCTTAAATATTTCCTCACATGTGACACTTGTGTATATGACTTTGTAGGGTCAGGGTGTAGAACTACAAGAAAAGTTTCTTTTCATGTGAAGATATCTCTTCTCCACCACTTGAAAATATGGACTTAAACTCTGTTTTTGCTATTTTGTAAATTGACTTTCTCTCTCTAGTTATTAAGTGGTTGTAAATATCAGGGATGCCTTAAGTGTGAGTATGTAATTGCAAAATAAAACAGTGAAAAATTTAATTCTCAGCCATTGTTTATGTTGTCTAATGTGGAGGAAGTAGAGCCACAGATATATTAATATTTGCTCTGTCACAGATCTAGTAAGGAGTTGAGCCACTATCCAATGTAAAGTGATAGCTCTCAGGGTTTTAACATAGTTCGTTTAACGGAGCATCACTCCATTGATGATGGGATTTTGTGCATTTTGAATACTATTTGATTTTTACTGTAGTTGAACCACAGAGGAAACTGTGGGCATAAGTAGCATAAGAGAAAAAGAGATAACTCTTTTGAATTGTTATGGCAGGTCTTTCTTTCCCATGTGAACAGAAAATTTATAGTAGTATTGAGGTAGATAACTTACTATATTCTATTATTCGTTGAATTATAAAATATTGCTTTACAATTTTACCTATTATGTGGTATAACTGTATATTATAACTGTTAATTTGAAATGTAAAATGGCAGTGTCAGGTATAATTCTAAATATCAGTTACTCATATAGCTCATAAACTCTGAGATAGTACTAGTAATTCTTAACTCATGAACAATAGAGATTTAGAGAGGAGAAAGTAGAATTATAATTAGATTAAAACTTGTGATCCTTAAATGTAAATTTCTAGTATATTTATTTCTAATTCATTTTCAAATATTGTTCAGAATTAGAGATTTCAATTAATTAATTTGTTTACTAATTAATTAATATCATTTACCATCACCCAATTAGAAAGGAAACATTACATCCAGATAAGAACCCTTCTCTTTCTGACATCAGGTTCACTTGCTTCCATGCTGTTCCTTTATCTTGTTTAAGAAAGAAGCATTTTCCATTCTCCTAAACACCCACTTCCACTAGTGTTCTGTAGGTCCTACTCTTGTCCATGAAAAGAGTTACTGGCAATGAATCTGCTTCAGCCATGTCTACCACAGTGGATGATTTTCATTCCTAGAAAAGTTAATTCTGAATTTTTACATAATTTATAAGAACTTCTTTGACCCAGGCCATCTCTAGCTCAATTTCTCATCTTTAGAAGTCTAGTGATTTATAAAATTGTCTGATAACGACTTTATCTGCTTATTGGTTCTCGTTTTATTCGATCTCACTCTTCTCTTAGATTCTTCTTCACTAGGTAAAGATTTAGCAGTTATTAAAGACGCTATTCACTTGTGGGTTTGTCTTATTTGATATATAAATGATCTGAAATGTAAGCTAGATTATATAACAATTAATCTGTGTGCATAGGTCAGATTTTAGGATTGCTAACCCATTCAACACGTATAAGAATATCACTTGCTTATTATGACTTTGTGTAAATTCTGATATCCGAGGGATGGAGAGATGGTTCAACAATTTGAGAGCATTGTCATTCTTACAGAAAGCCAAAGTTCAGTTCCCTAAACCACTCACTTGGTGGTTCACAATAATCAGAAACTCCAGTGCCAAGGAATCCCATATATTCTTTTGGACTTTGTAGGAACAAGGTACATACATAGTGCACATATATACATACATACAGGTACTCACATTCATGCAAAATTAATATCTAAAATTCTATTATCTGGTAGTATCTTTTTATTTCTACTTCATTTTTAAACTATTGCTCAGATACCATCAAATCATGTTTTAATTTGTGTTAGTAAAATAAATTTAGAACTAGATTTAAAGTTTAATGAATCCCCATTGGAATTTTTGTTGAATTTACATGAAATATAGATGAATCTGAATAGCATTGCATCTTTGTGAATGAGGTTTCACAATAGGATATCTCTAGTCTGAATAATAGCCTCCCTGATATAGAATCCATGTTCTATTTTATTCTGGGATAACCACAGTAGAATAAATACCTTATTATTTGTTCTTCTATAGCATACCTTATAATTCCATTGAAAGAATACATTGTTTACAATCATATTTTCATTTTTGCTAACTCTGCTTTTTATATTATATTCATATTTTAGTATACTTAAATTTGTATTAATCATTTTACTCTTTTACAATTCAAATGATAGCTCCTTTTGCGGCTATTCCTCCACAAACCTCCCATCTCATCCCCTCTTTTGTCCCTCCCCCTTGCCTCTATGAGGGCGTTCCTCCACCCACTCACCCACTTCTACCACTCTAGCATCCCTTATGCTGGAGCTCTAAGCCTCCACAGGACCAAGGCTCTCCCCTCCCACTGATGTCAGATAAGGATATCCTCTTCTACATATGTATCAAGAGCCATGGCTCCCTCCATGTATACTTTTTGGTTAGTGGCTTAGTCTCTGGGAGCTCTGGAGTGTCCAGTAAGTTGCTATTATTCGTCTTATGGGGTTGCAATCCCCTTCAGCTTCTTCAGTCCTTTCCCTAGCTCCTCCATTGGGTTCCCTGGGCTCAGTCTGATGGTTGGGTGTATCTGCATCTGTAATGATCAGGTACTTGTAGAACCTCTAGAAAACAGCCATACCATGCTCCTGTCAGCAAGTACTTCTTGGCATCGAAATAGTGTTGGGGCTGCAGAAGGGTTGGATTCCCTAGGTGGGGTAGTCTCTCGATTGCCTTTCCTTCCAACCCTACATCCGATAATATCCAAAATATATAAAAAACTCAAAAAGTTAGACTCCAGAGAACCAAATAGCTCTCTTAAAAGTGGGGTACAGAGCTAAACAAAGAATTCTTTTTTATTATATGTAAAAAATCTATTTTCAATAAAAGAAACATAGTAAAAAAAATTACCCTTTTTCCACATGAAGAAGCTCCCCCTATAATTCATGTTACAAAAACATATAATGCATGGAAAGGTGCAATGCTTTTAAAGAATGAAATCGCGTATTTCTTTTTTGACTGTGATTCTTTGCTCAGTAAAATAGAGAAATTAATTGAGATATGTGTTTTTCACATGTAACTCCTAAACTTTGTAATTTTGGCAAGTTTTGCTAATTTCACATTTTAAGAGATATATTTCTATTATGTCCAAACAAAGAATTCTTAACTGAGGAATCTGCAATGGACAAGAAGCACTTAAAGAAATGTTCAACATCCTTAGTCATCAGGGAAATGCAAATCAAAACGACCCTGAGATTCCACCTCACACCCATCAGAACAGCTAAGATCAAAAACACAGGTGTCAGCAGATGCTCTTGAGAATGTGGAGAAAGAGGAACAACTCCACCATTGCTGGTGGGATTGCAAGCTGGTACAATCATTTTTACAATCAATCTTGTAGCTCCTCAGAAAATTGGAAATAGTTCTACCTGAGGACTCAGCTATACCACTCCTGGGCATATACTCAAAAGATGCTTCAGCACATAACAAGGACACATGCTCTACCAGGTTTATAGCAGCTTTATTTACAATAGCCAGAAGCTGCAAACAACACACATGTCCCTCAACAGAAGACAGATACAGAAAATGTGGTATGTTTATACAATGGAGTACTACTCAACTATTACAACCAATGACTTCATGAAATTTGCAGGCAAATGGATGGAACTAGAAAATATCCTGAGGAAGGTAACAGAGACACAAAAGAACACACATGGCATGTACTCACCGACAAGTAGATATTAGCCCAAAAGCTCAGAATACCCATGGCACAACTCACGAACCATATGGAGCCTAAGATGAAAGAAGACCCAAGTGTGGGTGTCTCAATCCTACATAGAAGGTGGACAAAATAATCATGGGGGATAAAAGGAGGGAGGGATTGGGGAGGGAGAGAGGAAGGGGGAGGGACAAAAGGAGGGTGGGATCAGTTGTTGGAAGAAACAAGAGAGAAGTATGGATGATTAGGAAATAGAAATATGTAGCAGAGGGGGATGGGAAACTGGGCTCACCACTAGAAAGTCCCAGATGCCAAGGACTCGATAGGCTCCCGGGGATGTCTTTAATAACAAAGGGGAGAGAGAACCTGTAGAAACCACCTTCAGTAGATAGGCACAGTCCCCATTTGAGGGATGGGGCCACCCACACATCTCGAAATTGTTAACCCAGAAATGTTCCTGTCCAAAGGAAGGACAGGGACAAAAAAAATGGAACAGAGTATACCTAATTTAAAGTTTTCTAGTATTTGTCTAACATTGTTTGTTGAATAACAACCTCAATAATTTTGGGTCTTTTATGTAAAATATGCAGCTGAGATTATGTATTTGTGTCCCATGCATTTCTCATTCTTTATTATAAAATTTATTTCAACTTTTTTGACTTTAGCTCTGTTCTATTGTACTAATCATACTATTTACTCAACAATTCATTAAAGAGTATTAAATGCATATTACCAAATCTATTATCTTCCCAGTAATCAATATTGTTATCATTCATTAATTTTGATTGGTCGTGTACTGGCACACATTACAAACACTGGGACAGAAGTGTCTGCATCCAAATACTTATGTAGGTGATTCATCTTGCCCTAAGAAGTAAAAAGATGTAGAGATCACATGAGTGTTACTGATACATGAGAATTTGCATGATCAGGGAAGGGAACATGTGAAATGACACAGTACCACTTCACAACCCTCTAGATGGCCAGGCTGTATAAATGTATAAACATATGAAAACTCTACCATTTCCAGTATCTTCTGCTTCTTTAGAGGAAGGAATGGATGGTAATAAGAAAGACAAAGCAATTGAGGCTTCTATGTTCCTACATTGGAAGTCCTCTGTGTTCAGACATGAAAGCACACACAGGGAGATCGTGAATAGAGCTTGCTCGTAATGAGTATTTTCTTCTTCTCCCACCAGTTTTCTAATGGAATGCAGCCTTATCAGACACAGGAAAACCTCCAATGACAAAAATCTCTTCCACACCTGGGGTAAGGTAAGGATTTCTAGCCAGATCAAAGGAAGGTGATTTTAGTGAGTAGAATTCCAAATAATATGTATATTTGGTGTATCTTTTATTGTTTGTTTATTAGCTTATTACTGGGATTATAACATGCTGGTTAGTCTCCAAATATGCCTTTTCCTGACATTTCATTAGTTTCTAAGAGGGAGCAGTGACATTGCTGGAGTAAAGGCAGGGACCGATTTTGTTATGTACAGTTGAGTAAATCTTATCTCTTCAGGGACATCTTTACATTCCTCTGTGCTTCATCCCACAACACAAAACTTGACTTGAGTGGAATAGGGCTGTGCATGCAAATAAATGCACTCAAGTGTGGTTTCTATAGTTAGGGTGTGAGGATGAAATCTCACTTCACAGTGCTCTGTGAACTGGGAGAACAGAAATAGTCGTGCTTGAATTTCTGCCTTCATATTGAGAATGATAAGAGTACAACATTCACACATGCGTGATGAAGTCATGAGGTACTTCATTACAAGGAACATTTAGAGAGTCTGATGAGAATGGTTAAGTAGGATTCCTATCGTTACTATTGCATTTGCACTTTCACTGATTCATGTATTCAGGGATATAACCTTTCATCCGACATCAGAATAAATATGTGTGTGCTATATTAAAAATAAATTATGATATAGGACAGGATAATATACATGAACTGGGTTTCTGACAACCTCACTGTTCTGCTGTCAATTTTTCTCAAGTGAAAGAGAAATGATTACCATACTCTTCTCTGTCCATATACATTCTTCTGGATCTCAGATAATGAATTTTGTCACCCGAGCCCATAGGCCTCAGGTGTCATAACTACTTAAATTGTGATTTATTCAAATCGCCAAGCAAAACTCTTCCAAGACTCTTAATTCATGTCTTATGGCGTACAAATGGTACCAGAGATCACATTGCATGTAAAAAAAATTAATGCATAGCAAAATCTTTGGAAAATTGACTTCTTTCTCAATGAAATTATCCACTGTGTTCACTTAACAGAAAGTGCTCGTTAGCAAAACTTAATGGACTCCGTAGCTCTGGGCTTATTTTACATATTCCTGTTTCTGATGCTCCAAACTTGTAGATTTTGTAGACCTTGTTTCTGACTTTGCTGAAGTTCTCTTTCCATTGTCTAGGATTTACCATTGATTTCTCCATTGTATCACCCATCACTGTTCTGTGCCCAATCTCACCCCCTTCATAGACTTCGTTTTATGTATCATACTATCAGCAATGCCTTACTTGAGTGCGTATGCTAGATTGGATCCCCACTGATAGGTGCCCCATTGGCTCTGTAAAATGAACAATTCTCTGGTATTACTGCCTTTGGATTAAGTATCATATATTAGAAATAGTAAACTATGTCTTTTTGTATTAGCATTGTTTTGTGGTTCAGCATAGTGTCTAGTGCACAGAAGGCATTTAACAAAGAATAGCTGGATGAACAAGTAAATAATGTCACAATTATGATTTTGCTAATGGTGCAAATCACATTATGGATACCAGTGAAGTTACAGTAATAGCTAGCACTAATTTCTAGAAAAGCATCACCAGGAAATATGAACAGCAGATAGGAAGAAAGTAAGTATAACAAATGCAACATATTTGAGAAAATGCATTTCAGAAAGAGTCAGAGATATGATTATGATTTCTCATCTTTAGGCTCTTAGGTCCTGGAATTTTTAAGAATTTTAATTATACATTCTGTCTTATTCAGTTTTCTCTAGCTGTGAGAAAACACCATGACCAAAGCAACTTACAAAAGAAAGCATTTAACAGAGAGCTTACAGTCCAGTGGATCAGAGTCCATGATTATCAAGGGGAGGGACATAGAACAGGCAGGTGTTACTCCACATCATGCTTCCTCCCTCAGGGTGTTAAGGTGCCACTGCACGCAAGTTGGGCAAGAATGGAGTAGGGTACAAAGTAGGTTGGTCAGCAGGATGCTGGTCTGGCTGTGAGTGCCACAGGACAAGGCCTTTTCTGAGAATTTTAGTGTTATTAGTCTCTTAAATAGTGTTGAGGGGTTGAAGAGATGGTTTAGAGGTTAAGAGCACTGACTGCTCTTCCAGAGGTCTTGAGTTCAATTTCCAGCAGCCATCTGTAATGAGATCTTCTTCTGGTATGTCTAAAGACAGCTACAGTGTACTCATATAAATAAACTAACTAACTAATAATAATAAAAAACAATATTCAGTGAAAGAGCTTTCAGATGAAATTCAGGAAAAAAGCTTGTATTCTTTATTCTGGATGAACGAGGCTATATAAACTTGGAGAGTGGAAAGAGGTCCATCTTAGGATGTAATTTCATTGGCTAAAGCTTAAGGTTCTGGGAATACCTCGTTCATATGGAGAGGCATTCTACGAAGTTGAACCTGTAATTTCACTAAGAACTGTGTGACAACCCTCAGGTAGAACATGTGTGTGTCAGGGCCCAAAGATCAGGCAGAGAAAAAGAGCCCCACTAAGAAAGGGGAGTTCTCCCTTGTGCTGACCTCAGGATCCTGTCCAGCCATGGTAGACTACAACATTACTGAGTAAAATAAGTAACTTCATCAAAAGAAGTGAATTTCAGAACTTGGTAGGTGAATAAAAAATTACTAATCTTTTTTTTTTTTTTTTTTTTTTTACAACTTATAACATAGAGTGTCTTGAGGAAAGAGAGAGTGAAGAGAGCTATTAAGGGTAAGTCATTGGGGACACTGTTACTTTCTTCCTCATAAACTATATTGAGATGAATGAATATTTTAGAAGACGAGAAGACAAGAGATGTTGTAGCAAATTCCATCTGGAACCTCAGGCCTTCCTACCCACACCCAGGTTAATGAAATAATGACTCAGAGACCTTCTTATATATGAATAAGTGCATAGGCCACAAGCTCTCGCTTGTTCCCCAACTAGTTTTTAACTTAATTATCCATTGTATAATATTTTAAGTCATACCACATGGCTGGTTTCCTTGTTCTCAGTTTTGTGTGACCATCTTTTTCTGTGCCTAGGGTCAATCTTTTGCACCTGTTTCTTGTTCCAGAATTACCCTCTCTATACCAGAATTTCCACCTCCCTACTTCCTGTCTAAGCTTATAGGCCAATAGCATTTTTTTTATTGGCAGGTGATGTTCCCATACAGTACAATAGATTTTCTCTACAGACGTAATTCATAGAATGTAGCAGCAGTCTTTATGACTCCAGAAGGGGCTGGAGTTAGTGATGGTATTATAGAAATAGGATTTATCTGGGTTATATAATCAAGCTGGAGTAGATAGTACTTGCTGATATGGAATATTGCTTACTTGAAATTACTTGCAAAAAATTTTTGAAAATAATAAGAAATATTAGTGTATCCTTAAGCAGAGCAATTTGAAATGATATCATGAGCAAGTCTGCACAGAGAGTAATCCTTGATGACTATTAAAACAATTTAGAGCACAACTCATTATACCCTAATTACCTCGGTTGGGTAAGATCTGGAAATCTGTCGTTGTATCAGCTACGACCAGGCTATCCTGAGGCACACTTTGGAATCTTGTTCAGCTGTATGAATTATGTCATCTTCTGTTCCTTTAATTAGCTCTGATTTTGGTTATGTAACATGGCTTTTAAAATATGATGGCTTCCAGAATGTTTTCTTTGTCTTGAAATTTGACTCTGGTGTATATTTCTTTGTGATTTTTCCTTCATGGTCTTATTTTTCTGCTATAGTTTCATTGAACAAAAATGAAACTGAAATCTTTATTTTCCATCAAACTTTGGGAGTTTCCAGGAATTATTTCTCTAATGCATGATTTTTCCCTATTGAATTTCTGCTGCTTCCCCATCTAGACTACACATACATATGTATCTGTTACACATTTTGATATTGTCCCTGGCTCTCTGAGGCATAGTTCATTTATTTTAAGTCTTGTTTGTCTTGCTGCTTTAGATTGAGGGTGGACATTCATTTATAAATTCTTAAGTTCACTGTCTATTTTCTTATATAATCTAATTTTTTTCTGGTGAGACAATTCTAGGAAAGTACACATCACATTATTGCATGTTTATTGATGCAGATTTTCTACTTAGTATTTATTTGGGTCTTCTTATTTACTAGTATTTCCCATTTTCTTATTCACTATGAGCATAATTTACTCTTCTGAATATGCTTGCCTACATGAATTATTATGTTTTACTTTTCAGTTTTGAGAAATCTCAGATTTGAATTTTATAAAAAATAAAATTCATAATGCCATAGAGAAAATAGAAAATATTTATCGATGTACTATTTTTAATTGAGTCCTTCATACCCACCATCATCTATATCAATTGTAACAGCCAACATTATAAAATAATGATTCCACATTAACCCTTAGAGTAAGCTGGTCTACTGAGCCATTGACGGTTCATTGAATCAACTCTTTACGTAAATAAATTTCTAACAGTATAGATGAGCAAACTAAATCTCAAAGACCAAGTTTTATATAAAAGCTCAAAAACATGACAAAAGGTTGGGGATTTAGCTCAGTGGTAGAGCGCTTGCCCAGGAAGCGCAAGGCCCTGGGTTCGATCCCCAGCTCCGAAAAAAAGAACCAAAAAAAAAACCCAAAAAACATGACAAAAGGCAGAACACAGACGTTGGAACAAGGATTATTAGGCACTAAGCCAGGCAGACACCTTCAGGGATAAACTGGTATTTTAATGTCAAAACGTTCCCTTCTTTCCTTTCATCTGTGTATCTGAGTATGCCTCACACACTCATGGCTACCACTTTAATGTCCTAAATACCTGCACCATGACCATACTGAGCTTGCCCATGCATGTACTTCTTTCTTTATTTATTTTTATTATTGAGATTATAATTAAATTATAACATTTCTACTTCCTAACTGAGCATGCTCAAGTGTATACTCCTTAACTGAACATACTTAGAAATTGTCCAGCACATATATAGGTATGTGTAGGCTCCCTGCATAGTCCTCATATTTTCTTTGTTTGATAAGAACATTGTTTGGGAAATAACTCCCATGTTGCACTTGTCTGTAGCAAGTAATAAATCCTTTATACTCTACTTATCCCCTGACTGTGTTCTCTTTCACAAAATCTATGTCGATTGCATTTGTTGCAAGTTTTCAACCCCAAGGACATATGTGCTTTATCTAGAGACAAATATCTGTCTTCATACCCGAGTCTAGGCTAAGTTTATCTATCCATCCATCTATCCATCCACTCATCCATCCATCCATCCATCCATACATACATACATACTACTTACATGCATCCATTTATACAAACATACATACATGCATGCACACATATGTTTATGATGTTATATAGGTGTGTATATATAATTTAAGACAGTATTTATTTGACTAATATCTTTTCCATTTCTTATTGCAAAATCAAGTATTCTAATATATGGAATCTGGCCCAAGTCATAAGTACACTTATTCGATTCTCAACCTATAGCAATTTTCTTTCTATTCTAATCAATACATCACTCCCTGGAGGGTAGAAGAACACATTAGAATAATGCTCAATCAAGATAAGTGCTTAGTTCAGTATACCAAACACCTTGTCATATTGAAAAAAATCCTTTTATGATACTTTACCCTGGGGGGGTAGTTGTGTCACAGAATTGGGTACTAATGTGAATGACAATCCAGGAGTATGAACTCTGTGAAAGAATCGAGCATATGAGATGTCAACCTGCCCTTATGCTGCTTTCCTCATCTCAAGAGTTTACCATTTTCTGGGGTTGGGGATTTAGCTCAGTGGTAGAGCGCTTGCCTAGGAAGCGCAAGGCCCTGGGTTCGGTCCCCAGCTCCAGGAAAAAACAAAAAACAAACAAACAAAAAAAAGAGTTTACCATTTTCTGTTCTGAAATCAATAATGTGATTTTTTTTCCTGTGGCTGTGTGTACCTATTTCAGAATGACAGGTATTGCATTACATTGTTCAAAATCAATACTATGATTTTGTTTTTTCATTAAGATGTGATGTGTCTAAATATTTTCAAAGCAGTAATGACAGAAGGGGAGATGACATAGATAGAGGCCAGAGATTTGATAATTGGTGTAACTACAGAACATGATTTTTCTCAGTTTTGACACATGTTATTCCTCTATCTTTCATATACCTCATTAGAATTTCTTTGAAATACACAGAAAAGTTGAAAACAAATCAGGGCAGCTGATCTTATTGTCATTAAGTTGTCAAACATAGTAAGATTTATCGAGAGGGCATCGGTGCAAACAGAGTCACCATGCATTTTGCAAGGTTTATTGCATTACTTTCTTTGAAAGTTACATTTCTACCAATGTACGTTGAGTAATTTAGAAACTTCTGGTTCTAAATTACTCACAAATAGAATATATATATATATATATATATATATATATGGTAAATGCTTAACCTGTAAGCCTATAAACTTGACTTTTCCTTTGAGAAAAGAAAGTTTTCACTCCCTTTCTTTAACAATTTCTAGAAACATCTACTTCCAGTGATGATTTCATAGCACACTGCAAAAAGCAATCTGTAAATTCCAGTTTTTAATTTCTTTCTTTACAAATCAATGGTTGTTCCACTATCTGCATGAAATTCCAGAAGATAAAAGCATCTCATTTCTTATTTTTGCTCTCCTGTCTTTCCAGTCTCAGCAAGAGCCAACAGTGTGAACCTGCCCCTTAGGTTGTCTATGTTATTGGAGTGAGGTTCCAGATCAGTTTTTATCTGTAGCAGCTGCACAGCAAGAGACCCAGGAGCTGGGTGCTGGTCACATGCTAGTGTCAGAGCAAGGAGACTTAACTCTTACTTCAAAAGATTAAGTCTTTAAGCATTAATGTGGTTCCCTTGCTGTGGGGGTGCTAGTGTCCTGTGAGAAGTTGTGAATTTCTTTCCTCACTTTGAGTCTGCAGTGTGTGTTGTCATTTTTACTGAAGATGCAAAAAGAGGACTCAGACTTTTTGAGTTAAAAAAAGATGAAGGGCTAATGAAGCCTAACCAACGTTCCAAGAGCAATCCTTGGGTTTTGCTTTCTTGTATGTATTTTGATGACGCTTCAGAATGAAACAAAGATTACTAACAACATTGGCAAATGTCTAATATTTTTGTTCAGAAGCAAAATAGAGTTAATAATAAAAATATAACTTGAGTTTGTATATATGGCTGGAATGACCCTTATGCTTTCATTGTTATATCATTTTTCTTATATACACAGGCATATATATGTATAAATATGCAGTGTTCACTTATGTGTTTGGCTTCAGAAGTTACTTTTCATGCAATAACAATAACTAAGCAGAAACACCTTCAAATGTATACATCAGAAAGGGGAACCTTTGAAGTGAGAAAAGCAACTCTGAAGCTAGAAAACTATAGTTAATGAAAATGGAAATTAAGGTTTTTTAATTATGTAAACATAATGGAGAAAACTAATCACTCGTATTTATATGTAAAGACAAATGTCAAAGGAAGCTGGAAAGTTTGCTGAGGCAAGCTACTGAAAATAGAGTTAAGGGCCTGTGAAGCATGGCTCAAAAGAGAAGTGGGCACGGTAATGGGGGAGGGGAGGACTTGATGAGGGTGTATGGGGAGGAGAGGAAGGGCTGAAATTTAGTTGTAAAGAAGATAAACAAATAAACTTTAAAAAGGAAAAATTAAAAAGCTGAGCACTCAGCTTTTTTTCCCTTAATCCCCTGCTGCTATCAGCAGCAGTGAAATTACCAGAAGCCAGAGGCTTTTGGCCACAGAATAGCAAGAGAGAGTTAAAATTTCAGAGGCCATCAGTTTCTGGTCCTCAAAACAGTAAGAATGAGTTACAAGTCCAGAAAATATGAGTCTGACCTTTATCTATTGCTGTCTCCTGCCTCAGCAGTACCTATGAAGGCCAGGGAAGCAGTGAGTGCTGTGGACAAATTGATGGTGGGGGAAGCCACATGAAAGCTCCTTCATTAGTCTGACTAGTGTCCAGCTTGTAATAGAAGACTAGGACAGGCATAAGGTTACTGATGTGTGTGTCCATTCCACTGGGTATGAGTTCCTTGATAGCTACCAGAGGCTGGCTTACTTTCTAATTCAGCAGTTCAGAACTTAAAGTTTAGTAAGCAGTAAAAAACTAAGTCACCTATTATACTTCACTCTGGAAAGCAACAGTTACAATATCTTATCACTCATCAGAAAGAAACAAACCATAATGGAAAGGATAGGAATCTACTTTGAACCTGTAGAACAGGAAGTGTATTGGGCTTTTGTTGTTGTTGTTGGTGGTGTGGTGAGATAAAAACCTGATGAAAAGCAGCTTAAGATGGAAGGGTTCATTTGCCTCACAGTTTGCAAGTACAATTCTTCCTGGCAACAAAGTCGGAACAGCTGGTACCTAGTCAGGAACTTAGCCACCTTCTTCTTCTTCGTTCGTCTTTCTTCTTCTTTCGTCTTTCTTCTTCTTCTTCTTCTTCTTCTTCTTCTTCTTCTTCTTCTTCTTCTTCTTCTTCTTCTTCTTCTTCTTCTTCTTCTTCTTCTTCCTCTTCCTCTTCCTCTTCCTCTTCCTCCTTCCTCTTTCTCCTTCCTCTTCTTCTTCTCTTTTTCTTCTTCTTCTTCTTCTTCTTCTTCTTTTTCTTTTTTTTCTTTTTTTTCTTCTTCTTCTTCTTTTTTTTCTTTTTTTTCTTCTTCTCTTCCTTTTTTTTCTCCTTCCTCCTCCTCCCCTTCTCCTTCCTCTACTTCCCCCCCCCTCCTTCTTGTCCTTCTCATCCTCCTCTCTTCCTCCTCTTCTACCTTCTGTCCTATACCCAGCTTATAAATGGTGCTGACCACATTTAGGATGATGGCTCTTTTTACCTCCAATGTCCAAATAATCTAAAAGCTTCCCCTAGACATATTTTGAGGTGATTCTATATTCTGATGGGTTGACAATGGTAATTATAAAAAGAAGTACTCTTATAGCCATGCTGGGTATATATAGTCTAGTATAGAACTGTGTAGTACTGTGAGTAAAGAGAGTAGAAATTTAGAACCAAGGTAGTGAGAGCTGAAGTGAAGACTGTGGGTTTGCGGTATGGGCTTCCCACTGGATTGAAAAGTTCTCTCAAGTTATGCTTTTCTGACAACCTAAAATTTGAGTGCAGGGAAAAGAATGTTGCCTCCTGGAATCACATTCTGTATCTTATCACTTTCACTTCTTCTTTTCCTTAAAAATTTTTCATACATTTTCCTTCATTCCATGTGTCAAAACTTTTACACACTTAAAAAAAATAGTTAAAATTCCCTTGCTGCTCTGTAGAGATAGCGAACCAAAGTATAGAGAAAAAAAAATGAATCGAATGTAATCACAACCTTTTAGAAAGACAAAATAACTCAATAGTAGGTAGAAAGAAAATGCAAATGTTTAAAGACACACTAGGTTGGAAAAATGTAAAATTATTGAATAAACCATAAAACTGCTTGGTATAAAGAAAAACTAACCCTGTCTCTGGCACTTATATTGCTTTTATTGTTGTTATTGTTGTTGTTCTGGTAAAGGTTTTTAAGAATCTTCATTCATGCATGCGAATTTTCATGCTATTATGGTTTCAAAAAGTGATTAAACAAGTTTTAAAGTTTTGTTTTGTTTCTATGGCTCTCTTTGATAAGAAGTTAAACGTAAGAGCCTGGAATCGGGCACAGGAATAATTAATTCTTGGGAAGGTTTTCACCACTTCAGTATTTGTCTCTTCTGTGCCTCAGTTTCAGTTGCCCAAAATAAAAGAACAAATCTGATAACCTGGGATCCCTTAATAGAGATAAATAGGTCCAAACATGCAGGGTATTTATACACTCATTCAAAACACTGGTAACTCAGGGCAGCATGGGAATTTGTCTTCAACATAGGAATTCATAACTAGAGCAGAGAGCTGACAAACAAGTACGTATGACAGGGTGAGGGAGACCTCCCTCTTCGGTATTTACAGAGCTCTCGGGTGTCATCAAGTCACAAAATACTGGTGACTGTGCTGACATCATTCAAGATGGTCAGCTGTCTGTATGAATATGATTTCTAGCTTTGGGAATGTAATGAATGTCGTAGTAAGATCCAAATTAGATTCTGCTCATCATTCTGATAATTATGATAAAACTTGTTTTGTTTTCTTTGCTTTTAAGGCTAATAACCTATTTTTCAAATCTAATTTTCAATTTTGGTTTTGTTTTTCATCTTTTGAAAATTTCCCCAAGTATTAACATTTTAATAAAAATTATTTTTGTGACTTGAAACATCTCAATGCAAGTTGACCGTATTTTAGACTAAATACCAATGTTCAGGTTAAAGTTCTCTATGGGACATGTCTCTACTTATTCATTTTGAGACCAAATGTCTTGAAAGTTACTGTAAAAACCAAGTTGCTACTTTCCTTTAAAAGAGACTTTTAAAAGGTGGATTTGTTAACAGCAGAAGGGTTAACAAACTAAAGAGCAGAGGCACTAAAAAGAGATTTATTTACTAATTCTGTGACCCAGTGAAACTTAATTAAAGTTTAGTTCTTTGTAACAAAATAAAGATCACAGTTCTCCTACACTTTGAAAAGATCTTTACTGTTAAAGGGTATTTTCAACTATTATTTATTGGATACTTTGTAATTTGAGAGATAGGACAGAGGGGGAGAATCTCATTCTGGAATTTCAAGGGGACTTTGGTTTGGAAGAAAATGTTTTGTAGCTTTCTTTGTTGTTGTTGTTTTTTGTTTGTTTGTCTGTTTTGTTTTGTTTTTCCCTTATCCTTGGTTATATAATTGGTGATTGTAAAGTCAAACAGAAACTTTGTCACTTATCAGCATAAATACAATAAAGCGTTCCATATCGTCTCGACTTATTACCAGGCTTTTTCATCACTAACTTAAAAGAAATTGAAATTCTTCTTTGTAGAATGTTAGCCACAAGACATATTATATCTGAGAGTTGATGTGTGTGGTTTTTCTTGAGTATTTACTTTGTGCTTATTTTTATGTTAATAGGTGACCCCTGTGATTGCATTAGGGAAAAGCTGGACGAAGCTGAGAAGGAGGGCAGCCCTATAGGAAGATCAGCAGTCTCAACTAAACTGGACCCCGGAGATTGCTCAGACACTGAGCCAGCAAACAGGTAAAATACACCAGCTGATATGAGACCCCCAACACCTATACCGCAGAGGACTGGCGGGGGTCTTTACTCAGTGAGAGAAGATGCACCTGACCTTCAAGAGACTTGAGGCCCCAGGGAGTGGGGAGGCCTGCTGGGGTGGGGGAGGTGGGGGTTTGGAGGGGAGTGGGGGAATGAAGCCGGCCTCATGGACATGGGGAGGGGGATGGCAGGGTGGCAGGAGAGGAGTAAGGGATATGGAACAATCAGAGGGTGGACTTAGAGGGGCATAAAGACTGGACTGTAAAAAAAGATTAAAGAATAAAAAAAACCCACAAAACTTATTTATTATTTAAGGTCAAGTAAAAAGCAACAAACAAACACAACGTAAAGGACCAATAACAAAACCAAAAGCAAAGTTACAGACAACTGTCTCCCTGCTTCCACTGGAAATCATTACTTCTAGTTCTTGACTGAAATATGGCCCCTTTTTACTAATTTGCATATTTGTCTCCTTAAAACGTACATTGTTTGGGATCCCATGCCCTATAGGAAGGAGACTTTTGTATTTTTCTATTTTAATTTTATTTTTCTTGGATATTTTATGTATTTACATTTCAAATGCTATCCCCTTTCCCCTCCCTCTTATACCCCTCCCCCCTCCCCTGCTTCTATGAGGATGCTCACCTCCCACCCACCCACTCACACCTCAACGCCCTGGCATTCCCTACACTGGGGAAACGAGTCTTCAATGGGCCAAGGGCTGGAAAATGTCATCCTCTGCTATGTATGTGGCCTGGAATCATGGGTCCCTTCACGAGTACTCACTGGTTAGTGGTCTAGTCCCTGGGAGCTCGGATGGGGTCTGCTTGGTTGATTTTGTTGTTCTTCCTCTGGTGTTGCCCCTAACCCTTCATCTCCTTCAGTCTTTTCTCTACTCCTCCAAGGGGGTCCCTTTGTTCAGTCCAACAGCTAGCTTCAACCATCCTCATCTGTATCAGTAGGGCTCTGGCAGAGCCTGTCAGGAGACAGCCATATCTGGCTCTTGTCAACAAGCACTTCTGGGCATCAGCAATAGTGACTGGGTTTGGTGGCTGCATATGGGATAGATCCTCAGGTGGGGCAGTCTCTGGATGACCTTTTCTTTAGTCCTTGCTTCATTCTTTGTCTCTGTATTGCCTCCCGTGAGTATTTTGTACTCCCTTCTAAGAAGGAATGAAGCATCCATATTTTGGTCTTCTGTTTTCTTGAGCTTCATATGATCTGTGAATTTTTTCTTAGGTATTCCAAGCTTTTGGGCTAATATTCACTTATCAGTGGGTGCATACCATGTGTGTTTTTTTGTGACTGGGTTACTTCACTCAGGATTATATTTTCTAGTTTCAATCCATTTGCCTAAGAATTTCATAAAGTCATTGATTTTAATAGCCGAGTAATAATCCATTGTGTAGATATACCACATTTTATGTATCCATTCCTCTGTTGAAGGACATCTGGATTATTTTTAGCTCCTGGCTATTATAAATAAGGCTGTTATGAACATAGTGAAGCATGTGTTTTGTTATATGTTGGAGCATCTTTTGGGTATATGCCCAGGAGTGGTATAGCTAGGTCCTCAGGTAGTATTATGTCCAACTTTATGAGGAACCACCGGACTGATTTCCACAGTGGTTGTACCAGCTTGCAATCCCACCAACAATGGAGGAGAGTTCCTCTTTCTCCACATCCTCACCAGCATCTACTGTCCCCTGAGGTTTTGACCTTAGCCATTCTGACCAGTGTGAGGTGGAATCTCAGGGTTGCTTCGATTTGCATTTCCCTGATGACTGTTGAACATTTCTTTAGGTGTTTTTCAGCCATTTGGTATTCTTCAGTTGAGAATTCTTTGTGTAGCTCTGTACCCCATTTTTAATAGGGTTATTTGGCTCTCTGGAGTCTAACTTCTTGAGTTCTTTGTATATATTAGATATTAGCCCTCTATTAGATGTAGGATTCTAAAGACGTTTTCCCAATCTGTTGGTTGCCATTTTGTCCTATTGACAGTGTCCTTTGCTGAGACTGTTAACAGGTAGTAAGCAAAAGTCAGAGACTAGTGCTGTAAAATGACACTGAGGGTCTCATAACCATTGTGTAAAATAGTAGTCCTGAGGAGGGAGCATTAACTGAAGGAGGAGGGTGAGAATGTGAAGCCTCAAGCTGAAGGGAGGATTGATGATGATGCAATCAGAAAAAAAAAACATGAATAGTTTTCTAAAATTGTTACAAATAACCTCATGTCTAAGAATTTGTTGTTGTTAAGATGAAACGTTAGTACTATGCTGTTCATGACCGAGCAGTGATGGAAGCATGAACCTTGTTCTTAGAGAGAAACTGAAGCATCCCATGTATTGAAAGACTTTAGTGGAGAATTTAAGCCTGGGATGATGAAGAGATAGTTGTGCTTAGTGGGAGAATTTTGAAGTCTTTTCTTTTGGTCTTTTTATTGTTTTAGGAAAATAAGATTCAAGGCAGCCACATTTTGAATAAATAGTCTCACTTCTAAATCAGGACTTGGTCCAAGTCAAGAATAATAAATGTCAAGAGTAATAAAAGTCAAGAATAATATCTATCAATAATAGATGATTATTTTATAATTTTAAAATTCCCTTCTTAAACTATCCCTGTCAATTTTGCAAAGCTTCAATTTCATAGGCTGTACCAAGTTCTCCTCAACTCTGTTGGGCTCTGTAATTCAGACCCTCACAGTCGTCTTTTCTGTTTGTGATGCTAAACACTCCTCTCTGCTCACATATGGCACTTATGATGTGGATATTCTTATCAGGCTTTAAGTTCTCATTTGTCTCTTTGAGTAAATTAGCAAAGACATCTCATTACTGCCTTCTAGGTCAGAAGATTTGCCAATGCATATGACAGAGTTTCACAAAACAATGTGAAACTAACTTTATACTTCAAACAGCAACAAAAGTATTTACTGAACCTTTTCCACCGCAAATGTGGATTTGTTCTTCTTCTTATTTATGTTTCTGTGGTTCTTTTGTACAACACAGATAAATGTTATTTTATTTGCTCAAGAAAAAGAAAACATGGAACTGGAGTAAAAGTTGCTTAAAGGAAACTCTAGGGAACTCTTTTTCTGGTGTTATCTTAGCTTCCTGTGTACAGATACTAATTTTAGCACCAGCTCTGGCATAAAATATGGAGTGCATTATCAGGGAGGAAATAAAAGGGTTTTTTTTTTTTTGGATTTACTAACTTTCTCTGCAGGTTCCAGCGAACAAACAAAAATCCATCTATTTCAGCATCCCCATGCAAAGTAGATGTAAGATTTTCCATTGCTGCAGACTGTTTCTGAGAGTCTAACTACTGCAGCTGTGTTGTTAGAGCAACATCTATGCGAGCATCGTAAAGCAGGAACAGTCCTTTGTGTGTTGAGAAGCTGCCATTGGCTGCTAAGGTGAGGTAGGGATGGCTAGCTATCCTTCTGATAATGGCAGGCCTATAATCACCATAAGAACACTCAACCCAAAGGTATGATTATTGTATGCTGTACATATTTCTTCCATCTGAATGACCATATTGTCATCTGTGTGAAATCTAGAAATTTCTGAGTTCTCTTGTAACAAAGCATTATAGAATTCACTATGAGCCCACATGATTTCCAACTCTAAAATAAAAAAGTTATTTGTAAGTTTTATGTATCCAAAGGACTGATAATCAGAACACAAAGAAACCATTTAATTAGAGCACAGAATTTTGTGCCTGCTATATAGCAGAACATAATGAAAAAATTCTTCCTTGAACTTTTCTGCCAAAAGAAATTGAATCTAGGACTGATACATTTTATAAATCCTTAAATTCTTTGTTTCTCAGAAAATTGGAATTTTAAAAGTGTTGCTGGTTTGTACTATCATTTGAACATGAATTTTGCATTGGACTTTAGTATCTCTCTGAAAGTTTTAAGGATTGTTAAGCTGTCTTGTAATCACTTAATGTTTTATTTTGCCTGTGTCAAAAAATGTATTTTGGATACTCGTTTTTCTCTTACATGTATACCCTGTAATAACTCATATTGGTGGTGGAAATCATGTTTTTTTTTTTCCCAGGGAGCGGTGTCTGAGGGCTTTCCTCTCCTTGTGGGAAATACCAGAGGAGAAACTCCTATACTCCTGGCATAGGCCAGTGTGATAGAATCTGTACTTTTGGCTGTCTTTCCTGGGACTGGCTGTGGAGTGATCCTTTTCCTCTAATATAACACTATATATGCTTATGGTAGCTTTTTCTATTACTTTTTCTGTATTGGATGTGGTAATGGCATATAAAGTTCTTAATAATTCTAAGGTGGGTCTATTAAACATATATGATGAACCAATCAAAATACTTAGAGCAAGTTCTACAAGGAAGAACATAGAAAGCATGCAGTTTCCTGGGGCCCAGAATTTTTCTCAGGAATGTACATACTATACACTGACTCAGAGAGTAGTTCTTGTAAGAATGGATAAGGATGTTAATGAATACACATAAACATGAAGACATTAGTTCAGGAACAAGGAAGTCATCAGTGTAGATGCCAAAACCTCATGTAGTCAGAAAATAGAAAAGCTTGGTCTGTCGCGCCCACCTCGACCGGCAAGGAAGACGCAACACCGTTGGATCCTTCTCAATCAGCCTTTATTGCAGGAACACCTTATTGATGATACGGGGACCCCGAGGAACAAAGGCACTTGCCTTATATACAAAACAGACAGTGGCTGTAAATTTGTCCACTGGGGATTGGTGGAGTATGAAATAACCTATTTAGCATGAATATCACCCTGGCCTTGTAGATGCTGGGGGCATGCCAACACATGCGCTGTAGGTGTTTACCACAAACGACCACCGGATGTCGGTGCCATCTTTAGCCGCTCCCTACATTGGTCAAGGTCAACTAGATCTTGTGCCAATAAAATTAACTTTCTTCTTATGGTGATGGTTATGCATGACAGAAAAAAAGATATTGTTGGTGTAGACTGAGACAAAAACTTGTAGTAGGTGTTTAAGACACAGTGGGCTAATCACAGCTATCATGGAGACGCATTTAATTATGAGCTCATGAGTTTAAATATCTTCTGGGGAATATAAAGCATAAGAGAAAAATTTCAGAGAGTTATGATCTGTCCTTTTTTCTGCATGTTTGAGGAAATAAAACTGAAACTGTGTGCTTTATGATCTTGAAATGAAATAAAGGAAGAAAGACTTGAGCTCTTCGGAGCCATCTCCTGTACAAGTTGATGGTCATCTCCTTCATTGTACCAGTGCCACCTTTGCATCCTTTGGGACTTCAGCATGTTGGATATCTGATTATTGTCACTTTGTGATGAAACCATTATTGGGGAAATTGATCTTCTGACTTAGTTTTGTTTCCCAGTTGTGAACACATACACAAATGAGACTCATTCTTGAAATATGTAAAAGATGGGATTCAATAATTGACAATTCAATGCTATACATAGTGGTCAGTGTACAAATTATTTATGTATCCATTTCCTTACTCATGAAAGCATTAAGTATTTTTGTTGTTGTTTTACTTTGTGTGTGTGTCTGTGTGTGTGTGTGTCTGTGTGTGTCTGTGTCTGTGTCTGTGTCTGTGTTCATGCATGTATAAGTGTGGAGACTCATACATATCCTGTGGTATGCGTACATGATGGTCAGAGGACAACTCTTTGGAATGTGGTTCTATCTTTCTCTCTAGGTTTCCATGGACAGAATTGATGTCTATGGGCTTCTATAACAGCACTTTTACTCTCAATGGCACAAACTTTCAATTTTAAGACTATTTTAGTATTATAATTATTCCTATTTCTAAAAATTAACTTTAATATACTCTTGACTGAAACTGAATGTTACACTCTTTTAAGCATTTTACCAACGATAAATTCTTCCACTTTTAAAATTAAAAATATATGGAAGTATTTAATAAAGTTCTTAATATTTACTTGTGCCCGTTTTGTCTTTCGTTACTATAGTATTTTCCCCACAATGACCAGATAGCTACCAAATGTTTGGAAATTCTAAGAAGCCCAAGTAACTAAGTTTCACTCCAACTTAAATTTAGAATGTATGCTTATCTTTCAAGTTGAATATGAAGATATTAGAATTGTGGGTGCTGGAGAGATGGCTCCATGGGACATGTGCTGGCAGGACGAGTGTGGACTCTACGGTTCAGAGCACTAGCTGCCACACAACATAGTAGAAATGATGACCTCTTGTAATCCCAGTCTTTGGGAGGAAGAGACAGGGAATTCCTGGAGTCAACTGGCTAGATAGTCTGAGAATAAACCCTGGGTTAATGTAAGAGGCCTTGCATCAGGACATAAAGTGGAGCAGGACTGAGGAAACTACTGGCTTGCATACATATGACCTTTATAAATGTGAGTAAAAAATAAATACATGTATAAGCAGCACATACATGCATATACAAAAATGTATTAGCAATATGACTTCATATGGTGTAGACTGTCGTACACATTTCATAAGATGATGGCCAATGTAAATTTGTGGTAAATACCTTTTCAGATTTGAATCACTTCAAACATTACATAGGAGTTATTCAATTGGCTAATTTTTAATAAATTAGATGAGACTGAGTACCAGATTCAGCTCATATATTTTAGCTAAGGCCAATTTTAGGTACATTTTATAATTCATTTATTTGGCACTGTTGTTTAATACCAAGTTATATAATGGGCAATGTAATAAAGGTATATTTATTCAATAGAAGATATAAATACTATTAAGATGTATCTTTCTAGTGAAAATAAAAACTATAGTAGCAAATCATTTTCTTCTTTGTTTGTTCAGTCTCCATCTTAATAGCCAAAGACACTCCTAAAATATTAAATATTTCCCTGGTTCAATTGGGAACAAAGGATCATGAATGATTTATTGTAAACAGACACTATTAGGCCTAAGAAGGAGTAAACAAACATAAGAAGACTAAAGAGAACATGAAAATTATGGAATCAAATATTAGATGTTTTTCTTGAAGTTCAAACAATTTGAGAGATTAGTACAGGCAAGAGCTGGGAACCCAAGAGGTGAGAGTTTTGAGTTTGGAGCTGTTAACGGTAATGGCTGGAGCTGTGATCAGAGAGGATCCATGTAGCAAACTTAAGAGATGAGGCTAACTCAAAGGACAAAGGTTTGGAAACTGAGAAGTCAGTGTCCCGAGTGGAGGCAACATGCTCCAGGGGCTGGCTTCTGTTTTTCATAGTAGCTATTGAAACAGACTTGGAAATGCATGTGTTTGATGCAGCTGATGGTGTGATGTTTGGACCCCAAACTATTCCAGATTTTTGCTTTCTCTGCATCTGCAATTACCTTCCACACGTTCTGAGTCTACATAAAAATAGATTTATGAAACTGTGACAGAGATGAGTGGTAGAGTACAGATTTAGCTGTTCTAAAAATATCTGATAGCTGAAGTATTTTAACAAGACAGAAGTTTTTGTCTTTCTATGAGATATTTTGCTTTCAGGAGGGGTAGAATGTCTGTTCTTGGAGATCTGGGGAACTATCTCTAATTTATTGTTCTGTTTTTGCCTCATTTGTGTGCTCAAAATGGTATGCCTGATACTTGGCCTGATAAATCCACTGGATATCAAAAAGAACAATGGGAGAAAGCAAGTTCCTGAATGCCTTACTTCCAAGTAAGTCATGTTAAACCACAATATACCAATTCAGTTTAGGTCTAACCAGTCATCGACACTGTGGGAATGATAATGAGGGATAATGATAATGAGGGATAATGATAATGAGGGAAATTAAATAGGTGATACAGCATAACCCCAAAATTTCAGGTTGAAATGTGGAGTTCTATTGCCAAAATAAGGGAAGAAGAGAACTTAGGGTCCCAGACTTATCAATGGTCCTGGGAATAAAAGTACCTAGTGGTGGATAGAACATGAAGAATGAAGTCAGAAAATGACCACTATCACCATTGGAAAAATTGAGAAACAACTAGGAAGAAAGATATTCAGTGATAGTACAGTGTAGTCTTCATAAGTAAAACCAGGAGCCAAAGAGTGATACTTTTATCAATTATAACAAAATCTAAAAAAACCTAAAGGCAATTAAATACACTCAGGCTGATAGCTGTCATCTCATCAGTAAAGTGTCACATCTTCGTTGATACTTGGACCTCAGCCATTTGCAGATCTCGGTTCAGAGTAGTACATGACTCTGTAGCAATATAACAATGGAGTATGCCATAATAGTTCCGTACTCCTAAGAGATCTATGTCTACTTACCCAGATGGGTGCATACTGGGAATTAAGACTGTGCTTACATACTGAAGGCAAATAGACACAGAGATAGACTGGACAGCCAAATGTTGACTCTTAAAATCTCCTCATGGATTCCCTGGTAGAATGGGAGCTAGTTGAAATAGAATATTGAGTGGGTCCCCACTCATACATACCCTGCTGTGATGCCACTAAGTCTTTGTTTAGTTTTTTTCTAGTCTCAATGACATAATTTGGACAGACCCTATTGAAAGTTGGAATAACTTACATTGTGTTAGGTTTGTGGGGTAAGAAATTAGGGTAGGCAAAATAGACGTATCTGATAATGCTGCCTAACCTCAACCAAGAGAATGCCAAATTAAAATCAAATAAAATGAAAAATCAACATGCAAAACCATTGAAAACAAAATAATATAAACAAAAAACCTAACAATGAATTCTAGGGTTAATGATGGATGTCAATACCACTATATCCTAAAAGATACCTTCATTTTATTCAACTTCTGGGTCTCACTGAACTACACACATCATAGAAGATGACTGAAGTCTACCTCACCCTTAAGCAAGTCAGGGGTGTAAGTGTAGTTTCCAGTTTGGTTATGGAATTATCTTTAAAGGTGATTTTTCAGGCTTCAAGTGCTCATATGGAGCCCTTTTCTTGGAGGATGCATTCTTTTACCTTCTATTCGAAGGGTAGTGTCAGAAACATATATTCAGTACGTAAAGAGCACTGTATCTAATCTGTATTTTCCCCAATTATTTAATTAATTATGTTAATTTAATATTTCATTCTTTAATTGGATTTTTTTTATCCTGTTTCCCCTCCACAAACCCTCTATCCTATCTCTCTGCTTCTATGAGGGTGCTTCCCCACCCATCCACCGACCCACTCCCACTTCACTGCCCTGGCATTCCCATACACTATGGCATCAAGCTTTCATAGGATGAAGGGCCTCTTCTCCCACTGATGCCAGATAAGGCCATCCTCTTCTACATATGCAGCTGGAACTATGAGTCTCTCCATGTGTACTTTTTGGTTGGTGATTTAGTCCCTGGCAGCTCTGGGATGTCTGGTTGGTTGATACTGTTGTTCTTCCTATGCTGTTGCAAACCCCTTCAGCTCCTTCAGTCCTTTCCCTAACTCACAGACCGTATGAAGAACAAAGTATGGATGTTTCAGTCCTTTTTAGAAGGGGAAACAAAAAACTCACAGGAGGTAGAGGGTGGAAGGGACTTGGGTGGAAGAGAGGGGGGGAGGGGAAATAGGGGACAGGATCAGGTATGAGAGGAGACAGGGATGATATACAGAGGGTCAGGAAATTGAACAGAGGTGAATAGGGGATGGGGAACTGGGGGTAGCCACCAGAAAATTCTAGGTTCCATAAAAGCAAGGGGCTCCCAGAAACCAATGGGGAATGATATTGTTGCATGAAATACCCAACAAAGGAGAGGGAGAACCTACCCAGAGGTTTGGGAAGGTCCAATTATTTTATTAATTATGCCTATAGTCTCCATAACCTGTCTTTCTGATTGTCCTGACAGCTTACTGAAAAAGAAGATAAGCAAAGGGAACCTAATAATTGCAGAATCTTGGCAAAATCAAAACAGAAGATAGGAGATACACTCAGAAGAGACCAGAGTCAGGGAATAGCATAAGAGTTTAGGAGTAACTGTAGTAATTTGTATCTGTCACTACAATAAGGTAATATAGCAACTGGTAACCCTTTTAGATTCTGGTGCCAACTCATTCCATGTCTAGGATTTTCTCTCTCTGACTTTTGAGGAAAGTAGATAATTGCCAGATTATAGTTCTGCGTGAAGCAGGAAAAGACGCTAGCGGATCAAAGCTGTGATTGAAGCTGCTTTCCTTTTTCAGGCAACATGACTCAGCAGATCCCATACGGTTGCAGCTTTTGGTGATACAGAATATAGAACAAGTCTACGAGGAATTCTGAAGAAAGGCTGAGCCACTTTCAGCTCAGACTTTATGAAAATGTGCCTGATAGGTTGGTTAATCGGTCATGGATCATTGATGAGAAGGGTCTCAGATTTATAAGGTGCCTGCATTTCGACTTGTCAAATCATAACCCTGGACTTGCCTAGACTGTACTTAGGAAACCATTACAGGACATTGTTGAGGTGATTACCATATAGGACACAAGCACAGGAGGAAACACGATGGTGACTAGCCCTAGTATTTCTATGTGACTTACCATAATTAGCAGTCTTCTTTCAGAGCATACACCAATGGCCATATGGAAATTCCCATAAGAGGTTGAGAGACAGTGGAGAAGGAAAATCTTTGCAAAGAGCAAAGACAAACTAGAAGGAGGAAGTAGTCCAATGTATGGGTATGTGCATATTTCTGGAAAGTGCTTTTTTGATTGAGTAATTTAGACAGAAAAGGTGGAGCAAAACCCAATTGGGGAGGGGTCTTGGGGTGGGGCCATGTAAGTGAACATGTGGCAGCACAGTGTTATTTCAGTAAAAATAAAAGTGCCGTGTGTGTGACTGGTTCCCCCACTTACTGCTATTCTACTTTCTCCCGGGATCCCCTCTGCCCGGGTAGTCTAGAAATCCTCAGTTTCCTTTTGGCAGGTTGTTACCATGCCAGGCATACACATCCCAATTCTGTGGCGGCCCGGTGTGACCTGCCACCAGACACTCTCTAGAATTCAATTAAGTCACCACATGAAAGAACACACCACACAATAACCTCTGATCCAATTGATAAGATATAATTTGCCCATCTAGACAGCACAAAATCATCTACACACCCACCCCTTAAAAATAGTCATAGCAACCTGTATCTATGCGCAGAGAAGAATCTTAACATCTGCTGCCTTCCTCACTCCAGCTCCTCCTGTCCTGCTTCTAAAACCTCTGTTCTTGTCTCCCTTCCTTCTTGTCCAATGCCAGACCTCGTTTTATCTTGTCTGCCTTCACCTGCATAATGACATCAACCTACAGAGTGTGCTGATCTTTGCATAGTATATAAATGCCTTCTAAAAACCATGTGTCACAGAACAAGTATACTCTTGACCCTGCATCAGCAAATCCCAGCACTGGAATGATAGTTTAGAACACAGATGATGGTATGGTTTCTTACTGTCTATGGGTTACCTAGAATGACATCTTTGAATGTTTATCCAAAAGTCACAAATATATGATCCAATTCTTAAGGTAGCAACTATCTTGATATAAAATAGACTATAAATTGGATCACTTCTATACAGGAAAGTTCAGGGCTTGATCTCAAGGGTAGCTATCCCTTCTCTGTATGACTTTCCCTTTTTTACTAAGTCTCACTCAATGTCACTTTCCAGAGGTTCATAGATTCTTAAGGCAATTAACTCATTGGCATGGATTGCCACATGGTGTAAGTACCTTCTCAGCGAGCTCATTTCACAGTCAAGTAGGTGAAAAGGAATATGTCAATGACTTTGAGATCTAATTATTGGTCCATGTATCAAGCCATTTAGAAACTGCTAGACACTTATGAACTGAAATATTTGCAAGAACAAATATTTTGCTGGGGATGCAAACCTGAACCGGAATTGATGTGCATGTCTTCTCTTTCTGCTTGTTTCAGTCTCTCTTTTGTCTATCTATATGTCTGTCTTTGTCTTTCACACATGTATGCATATATACACACACAGAATGAGAGAGACACAGACAAAAACAAAAATATTTAAAGGATTCTATGATTTATCATATTTAAATACATAAAATTGTACATTAGGTAAATATAAAGAAATGATGAGACGGTCAAGGGCTTTTAGAAGAGGGGATGAATAGGTAAAGCACAAATGGTTTTTATAACAATAAAAATACACTGATAGTAAATAAGGGAGTACTTTTTGTATATTATGGAAACTTATGAAATCTGTAACATCTAGAAAATTCTGATTCATCTCTGTGTTCCAGTTGATAATGATATATTAAGAGGTACACCAGTTTTGATAAGTATCCCACTACATTATAGGTATTAACAAGAAAAGTTGTGCATATGTGTGGCAAAGGCTTCATGAAAAGACCCTATATATTTTCCAGATTTTTTTTATGAAATTGAGTCCTTTAAAAAATAGTAAAAAAAATACATGCATGCTTATTATCTATCTCATCCTATCACTTCAGATTCAACTCTTATTTGGGGTAAAGCCTATACTTGGCAGTTCTAACAATGTTTTGAACAGTGCACAGGTAGGAAGTGCACTTGGAGAACTGACCTAGAGGGTGATAAAAATATATCTCTCCAGGCCATTTCCTTACCAATATGCAAATTCCTTATACTCTATCCAGAGTTGGATAGATGGTGCCTTGTGAGTGGTTTCTCTTTTCCTAGGGCTTGCCTTTGTAGTGTGTAGAATGGTGTGAAGGAAGTAGATTTATGAAACCTATTTCTCTTTACTATCTAAACATTTCAAAAATTTTATTGTTATAATGTTCATAAAAGGTAATTATACAATTATCAATAATGCAATCGTATAAGTTCAGTTATAGATGTAAGTTGAACAGACAAAATTCATGAATAATCTTATTCCAGACATTTATACTGGTCTTGTTAAACTGTTCCTGCTTTTGACATAAGCAATGATATTCTTAGATGAAGGATTTTAAGTAAATTGTTGTCTAGCACAAAGGAAGAGAAACTTTGAACACTGTCTTGGAAGTCAAGTTATAAAGCTCATACACTTGAAAAAGTGCCTCCCAAAATCAGAATCATTTTGCAATGCAATAAATTTTCATAAATGTATTAACCAACTTGATAATTGAACTAAAAATTTGAATATGTCGTCTACTGAAAACTTCTGAAGCTAGTTATTCTTCATTTTGTAAGCCAAGAACAAATTTCTGTTTTTAAAGCTACATTTTCAGTTTAATAAAAAAATGGCACCAAGGTAATTGTAGAGTATAATAAAACAAAAAATTCCAAGTTATGGTAGAGGTTGAACTATAGCTGTTCTTTAGCAATAACAGACCTTTACAGAAAGAATCCAAGGAAATCTCTTGGGTTAAACTGACATTTTATGGTTGACAGAAGTAGATTGGTACATATTGTTGCCTATTTTGTTGATAGTATTTTGCAGAGAAATATGGGTGATTATTTGAAGTCATTACAATACCTGAGTTAGGGTTTAGCTCAGTGGTAGGCGCTTGCCTAGCATCATGAGGCCCTGAGTTTGGTCCCCAGCTCCGAAAAAAAAAAAAAAAACTAGAAGTACAATACCTGAGATAGAATACCTTAGGAAACCACTAAGAGGTCGCAACACCCATGAGCAAACCTGAGCCTGAGGACCACAGTAAGACAAACTTTTCTGCTACAAGGACTTGCCTGGTGATCTGGGTCACGCAGAGCTGGTTCCTCTGGGGCGGACACTTCCGGTGTTTGGCCAGAGTCCCGGACCAGGAGAATCGGCCTGCAGCAGCTCTCTGCTCCCAGGCCCCCTGGAAGGAGTTCTGCCTGGGCCGGAGCCTCCTGAGGCCCGGGAGGGGACCTGGCGCCCACCTCTGCCCCATCCTGGCCCAGGAGGGTACTGTATCGGCCCTCTGGTGCCCGTGAGGAGGGCCCAGGAGCAGCAGATTCACTGCGTCTGAGACACACGCACCTGAAGGACCGACCGGATAAACAGCTCTCTGCACCCCAAATCCCGTGGGAGGAGAGCTAAACCTTCAGAGAGGCGGACACGCCTGGGAAACCAGAAGAGACTGCACGCTGCACACAGTACTGCCCCAGAGGAAAACAAAGCTATCTGGAACCCTGGTGCCTGGAACCTCCCGGAAGGCGGCGCAGATCTTCCTGGCTGCTGAGGCCGTGGAGAGCTCATAGGCAACACATGTGAAAGCAAACTTGAGCCTGGGGACCACAGGTAAGACAAACTTTTCTGCTACAAACAACTTGCCTGGTGAACTCAAGACACAGGCTCACAGGAACAGCTGAAGACCTGTAGAGAAGAAAAACTACGCGCCCGAAAGCAGAACACTCTGTCCCCATAACTGGCTGAAAGACAACAGGAAAACAGATCTACAGCACTCCTGAGACACAGGCTTATAAGACAGTCTAGCCACTGTCAGAAATAGCAGAACAAAGTAACACTAGAGATAATCTGATGGCGAGAAGCAAGCGCAGGAACCCAAGCAACAGAAACCAAGACTACATGGCATCATCGGAGCCCAATTCTCCCACCAAAGCAAACACGGAATATCAAACACACCAGAAAAGCAAGATCTAGATTCAAAATCATATTTAACCATGATGCTGGAGAACTTCAAGAAAGACATGATGAACTTCCTTAGAGAACAAGTAGAAGCCTACAGAGAGGAATCATAAAAATGCATGAAAGAATTCAGGAAAACATAAATAAACAAAGAAGCCCAAAGAGAGAGACACTAAAAATCCCTGAAAGAATTACAGGAAAACACAATCAAACAGTGGAAGGAATTAAAAATGGAAATAGAAGCAATCAAGAAAGAACACATGGAAACAACCCTGGATAGAAAACCAAAAGAAGAGACAAGGAGCTGTAGATACAACTTCACCAACAGAATACAAGAGATGGAAGAGAGAATCTCAGGAGCAGAAGATTCCATAGAAATCATTGACTCAACTGTCAAAGATAATGTAAAAGCGGAAAAAGCTACTGGTCCAAAACATACAGGAAATCCAGGACTCAATGAGAAGATCAAACCTAAGGATAATAGGTATAGAAGAGAGAGAAGACTCCCAGCTCAAAGGACCAGTACATATCTTCAACAAAATCATAGAAGAAAACTTCCCTAACCTAAAAAAAGAGATACCCATAGGCATACAAGAAGCCTACAGAACTCCAAATAGATTGGACCAGAAAAGAAACACCTCCCGTCACATAATAGTCAAAACACCAAACGCACAAAATAAAGAAAGAATATTAAAAGCAGTAAGGGAAAAAGGTCAAGTAACATATAAAGGCAGACCTATCAGAATCACACCAGACTTTTCGCCTGAAACTATGAAGGCCAGAAGATCCTGGACTGATGTCATACAGACCCTAAGAGAACACAAATGCCAGCCCAGGTTACTGTATCCTGCAAAACTCTCAATCAGCATAGATGGAGAAACCAAGATATTCCATGACAAAACCAAATTTACACAATATCTTTCTACAAATCCAGCACTACAAAGGATAATAAATGGTAAAGCCCAACATAAGGAGGCCAGCTATACTCTAGAAGAAGCAAGAAACTAATCGTCTTGGCAACAAAACAAAGAGAAGAAAAGCACACAAACATAACCTCACTTCCAAATATGAATACAACCGGAAGCAATAATCACTATTCCTTAATATCTCTCAACATCAATGGCCTCAACTCCCCAATAAAAAGACATAGATTAACAAACTGGATACGCAACGAGGACCCTGCATTCTGCTGCCTACAGGAAACTCACCTCAGAGACAAAGACAGACACTACCTCAGAGTGAAAGGCTGGAAAACAACTTTCCAAGCAAATGGTCAGAAGAAGCAAGCTGGAGTAGCCATTCTAATATCAGATAAAATCAATTTTCAACTAAAAGTCATCAAAAAAGATAAGGAAGGACACTTCATATTCATCAAAGGAAAAATCCACCAAGATGAACTCTCAATCCTAAATATCTATGCCCCAAATACAAGGGCACCTACATACGTAAAAGAAACCTTACTAAAGCTCAAAACACACATTGCACCCCACACAATAATAGTAGGAGATTTCAACATTTACTCTCATCAATGGACAGATCATGGAAACAGAAACTAAACAGAGCGTAGACAGACTAAGAGAAGTCATGAGCCAAATGGACTTAACGGATATTTATAGAACGTTCTACCCTAAAAAGCAAAGGATATACCTTCTTCTCAGCTCCTCATGGTATTTTCTCCAAAATTGACCATATAATTGGTCAAAAACGGGCCTCAACAGGTACAGAAAGATAGAAATAATCCCATGCGTGCTATCGGACCACCACGGCCTGAAACTGGTCTTCAATAACAATAAGGGAAGAATGCCCACATATACGTGGAAACTGAACAATGCTCTACTCAATGATAACCTGGTCAAGGAAGAAATAAAGAAAGAAATTAAAGACTTTTTAGAATTTAATGAAAATGAAGATACAACATACCCAAACTTATGGGACACAATGAAAGCTGCGCTAAGAGGAAAACTCATAGCGCTGAGTGCCTGCAGAAAGAAACTGGAGAGAGCATACACTAACAGCTTGACAGCACTCCTGAAAGCTCTAGAACAAAAAAGAAGCAAATACACCCAGGAGGAGTAGAAGGCAGGAAATAATCAAACTCAGAGCGAAATCAACCAAGTAGAAACAAAAAGGACCATAGAAAGAATCAACAGAACCAAAAGTTGGTTCTTTGAGAAAATCAACAAGATAGATAAACCCTTGGCCAGACTAACGAGAGGACACAGAGAGTGTGTCCAAATTAACAAAATCAGAAATGAAAAGGGAGACATAACTACAGATTCAGAGGAAATTCAAAAAATCATCAGATCTTACTATAAAAGCCTATATTCAACAAAACTTGAAAATCTGCAGGAAATGGACAATTTCCTAGACAGATACCAGGCACCGAAGTTAAATCAGGAACAGATAAACCAGTTAAACAACCCCATAACTCCTAAGGAAATAGAAGCAGTCATTAAAGGTCTCCCAACCAAAAAGAGCCCAGGTCCAGACGGGTTTAGTGCAGAATTCTATCAGACCTTCATAGAAGACCTCGTACCAATATTATCCAAACTATTCCACAAAATTGAAACAGATGGAGCACTACCAAATTCCTTCTATGAAGCCACAATTACTCTTATACCTAAACCACACAAAGACCCAACAAAGAAAGAGAACTTCAGACCAATTTCCCTTATGAATATCGATGCAAAAATACTCAATAAAATTCTGGCAAACCGAATCCAAGAGCACATCAAAACAATCATTCACCATGATCAAGTAGGCTTCATCCCAGGCATGCAGGATGGTTCAATATCGGAAAACCATCAACGTGATCCATTATATAAACAAACTGAAAGAACAAAACCACATGATCATTTCATTAGATGCTGAGAAAGCATTTGACAAAATTCAACACCCCTTCATGATAAAAGTCCTGGAAAGAATAGGAATTCAAGGCCCATACCTAAACATAGTAAAAGCCATATACAGCAAACCAGTTGCTAACATTAAACTAAATGGAGAGAAACTGGAAGCAATCCCACTAAAATCAGGGACTAGACAAGGCTGCCCACTCTCTCCCTACTTATTCAATATAGTTCTTGAAGTTCTAGCCAGAGCAATCAGACAACAAAAGGAGGTCAAGGGATACAGATCGGAAAAGAAGAAGTCAAAATATCACTATTTGCAGATGATATGATAGTATATTTAAGTGATCCCAAAAGTTCCACCAGAGAACTACTAAAGCTGATAAACAACTTCAGCAAAGTGGCTGGGTATAAAATTAACTCAAATAAATCAGTAGCCTTCCTCTACACAAAAAGAGAAACAGGCCGAGAAAGAAATTAGGGAAATGACACCCATCATAATAGATCCAAATAATATAAAGTACCTCGGGGTGACTTTAACCAAGCAAGGGAAAGATCTGTACAATAAGAACTTCAAGACTCTGAAGAAAGAAATTGAAGAAGATCTCAGAAGATGGAAAGATCTCCCATGCTCATGGATTGGCAGGATTAATATAGTAAAAATGGCCATTCTACCAAAAAGCGATCTACAGATTCAATGCAATCCCCATCAAAATACCAATCCAATTCTTCAAAGAGTTAGACAGAACAATTTGCAAATTCATCTGGAATAACAAAAAACCCAGGATAGCTAAAACTATCCTCAACAATAAAAAAGGACTTCAGGGGAATCACTGTCCCAGATCTCAAGCAGTATTACAGAGCAATAGTGATAAAAACTGCATGGTATTGGTACAGAGACAGACAGATAGACCAATGGAACAGAATTGAAGACCCAGAAATGAACCCACACACCTATGGGCACTTGATTTTTGACAAAGGAGCCAAAACCATCCAATGGAAAAAGATAGCATTTTCAGCAAATGGTGCTGGTTCAACTGGAGGTCAACATGTAGAAGAATGCAGATCGATCCATGCTTATCACCCTGTACAAAGCTTAAGTCCAAGTGGATCAAGGACCTCCACATCAAACCAGATACCTCAAACTAATAGAAGAAAAACTAGGGAAGCATTTGGAACACATGGGCACTGGAAAAAATTTCCTGAACAAAACACCCATGGCTTATGCTCTAAGATCAAGAATCGACAAATGGGATCTCATAAAACTGCAAAGCTTCTGTAAGGCAAAGGACACTGTGGTTAGGACAAAACGGCAACCAACAGATTGGGAAAAGATCTTTACCAATCCTACAACAGATAGAGGGCTTATATCCAAAATATACAAAGAACTGAAGAAGTTAGACAGCAGGAAGGCAAATAACCCTATTAAAAATGGGGTTCAGAGCTAAACAGAGAATTCACAGCTGAGGAATGCCGAATGGCTGAGAAACACCTAAAGAAATGTTCAACATCGTTAGTCATAAGGGAAATGCAAATCAAAACAACCCTGAGATTTCACCTCACACCAGTGAGAATGGCTAAGATCAAAAACTCAGGTGACAGCAAATGCTGGCGAGGATGTGGAGAAAGAGGAACACTCCTCCATTGTTGGTGGGGTTGCAGACTGCTACAACCATTCTGGAAATCAGTCTGGAGGTTCCTCAGAAAATTGGACATTGAACTGCCTGAGGATCCAGCTATACCTCTCCTGGGCATATACCCAAAAGATGCCCCAACCTATAAAAAGACACGTGCTCCACTATGTTCATCGCAGCCTTATTTATAATAGCCAGAAGCTGGAAAGAACCCAGATGCCCTTCAACAGAGGAATGGATACAGAAAATGTGGTACATCTACACACAATGGAATATTACTCAGCTATCAAAAAACAATGGCAACATGAAATTCGAGGGCAAATGGTTGGAACTGGAAACTATCATCCTGAGTGAGCTAACCCAATCACAGAAAGACATACATGGTATGTACTCATTGATAAGTGGCTATTAGCCCAAATGCTTGAATTACCCTAGATGCCTAGAACAAATGAAACTCAAGACGGATGATCAAAATGTGAATGCAGATCGCTCATGAGAGACACAGCCAGAATACAGCAAATACAGAGGCGTATGCCAGCAGGAAACCACTGAACTGAGAACAGGACCCCTGTTGAAGGAATCAGAGAAAGAACTGGAAGAGCTTGAAGGAGCTCGAGACCCCATATATACAGCAATGCCAACCAACCAGAGCTTCCAGGGACTAAGCCACTACCCAAAGACTATACATGGACTGACCCTGGACTCTGACCTCATAGGTAGCAATGAATATCCTAGTAAGAGCACCAGTGGAAGGGGAAGCCATGGGTCCTGCTAAGACTGAACCCCTAGTGAACTAGACTGTTGGGGAGAGGGCAGCAATGGGGGGGGGGTGGGGGGAACACCCATAAGGAAGGGGAGGGGGGAGGGGATGTTTGCCCGAAACGGAAAGGAATAACATTTGAAATGTATATAAGAAATACTCAAATTAATAAAAAAAAAAAAAAAAAAAAAAAAAAAAAAAAAAGAAACCACTAAGAGTTCCTGGTAAGATCTTTCTCATGCTATGAACCAAATTAGAAAAAAATAATAAAAGAAAACAACAATAAAAATCCCAAAAGAAAAAATTAAAACAGAGTGGCTTCTATAAAGACTGTAAGATGTTTTAAAAGAGAACAAAATACTCACAGAAGGAAATACAGGGACAAAGAGTGGGGCAGGGACTGAAGAAAAGGTCTTCCAGAAGAAAAGGTCCCACCTGGGGAATCCATTCCATAGGCATCCACCAAACCCAGTCACTATTGCTGATACCAAGAAGTGCTTGCTGACAGGAGCCAGATATGGCTGTTTCTCTGTCAGAACCCTACCGATACAGATGAGGATGGTTGCAGCTAACCATTGGACTGAACAAGAGGACCCCAAATGGAGGAGTTAGAGAAAAGACTGAAGGAGCTGAAGGAGTTTGCAACTCCATAGGAAGAACAACAATATCAACCAACCAGACCCTACCAGAGCTCTCAGGGACTAGACCACCAACCAGTGAGTACACATGGAGGGACCCATGACTCCAGCTACATATGTAGCAGAGAATGGCCCTGTCCAAGGAGGAAAAGCCCTTGGTCCTGTGAAGGCTCATTTCCCCTATGTCAGGTAATGGGAGTGCTTTGAGGTTGGAGTGGGTGGGTAGGAGTGGGAGCATCCTGATAGAAACAGGGAGAAAGGGAAGGGGTATGGGAGGGAGGACAGAAGATAACATTTGAAATGTAAATACATAAAATGTCCAAGAAAAATAAAATTAAAAGAGAAAGAAATCACTGAGAGTTCCTGTAAGATTTTTCCCATGTTATGGGGAGAAGTTGCCAGATGACCCAAATTAGAAAAAAAAAATAGGAAAACAACAATAAAAAACCCAAAAGAGAAAAAATAAAACAAAATGGACTAGGCCTCTACAAAGATTGTTGGATGTTTAAAAAGCATTTGTTAAATGGAATGTTGTATTGTGGAATTAAAGTCGAAAGTAACTGTCAACTAGACCTTCTGTAGTAATCAATATATTTACGATAATTGTCTTTTATGTGCAAAATTGCTTATATGGAAATTATGTTAGCACAAAGGATGTGAAAACTACCTCCTGGGGAACAGAGGGGTAATACTTTTTTTAGAAAATGACATTGAGCTTTGTCTAGAAAATCTAAAATGGACAGAGGTCCAATATTGACTTGCAAAAATAATTTGACAGTGGCAAATGTCAGATATCTTTCTACATTTGTTTATGTTATGTGTGGGGTGCAGGGTGAGTTGCGTGAAAGGCAGAGTACGACTTTCAGGAGTTGGTTCTCTCCTTCTGCGTGGGTTCGATGATTGAATCCGGCTTGTCAGGCTTTGCGGGAGTTACCTTTACCTGCTGAGCCATTTTGACAGCACAAATCTCAAAGTTCAGGTTGAAAACAAAAGTTTGAGTTCATGAATTATGAATAGAATTGCTTTCAATACATTGATATGATTCATAGTATATAACGTTCTGTATTCATATTACTGATTAATGGAACAGAAATCTGAATTGGATTTATAGGACAATGTTGTCTGTCTAAGAATGTATTTTGTATGTGAAAATACTGTCATAATGGGTTTACAGAGAATACATACTGGCATGATTTATACATTGAAATCCAAGTGGGAATCATCTGCATCTAATCACCACCAATTCACTCTGAATTACATTGTGAATGTTGTGATTTCAGACTCTCCTTCATTTCACCATGATAGCAGAATAGCAATTCTTTTCTATGACAGTCAAGATTTTATGGGAGTTTTGAAAAAAAATTGGCAAAGTTGGAGTGAAGAAGAAAATAGCTTCTAGACTACTCAGATTAGCCAGATGTCATTATAATTGAAGTCAGGGATAAAATATATAGTGTACTTGATTAAATTTAGCCCTAACCTAATGGCCACAAGGACAGAAAAGGAAATGATCTTACAGAATTTCTGCCAATTATTAGTTGAAATGTGTAAGGGTTCTATGGATTTTTCTTTCTCACAAATTTTCCTGGAGTAACTATGTGAAGCATAAACTACCAATTCATTTTACTTTGCAATTTTGGTTATTCCTTCAAAAGATCTGTATCAAAATGTATTTTATTCTGATATACTTTTGTGTATTAGTGTGAAGTATCTTCAAAACAGCCTCAGTTTATCTGGGCAGAAAACACAGTCTTTGCATCTAAAGTATTATCTTCCAATGATGTATACTGAATTATTCATATCTCTAAGTGTCAGAGGTTCCTTATGTTTATGATATGAAAATAGTAGAATAAACTAATCATTGTTTGAATGCCAGAGACTATGGCTTCCTTTTTTTTTTATTTTGTTAGATGAGCTGACATCTTTGACCTTAGACTTTAACTTTGAAAGATGATGACGGTGATAGTTACCTTGAAAGGTTTGTAAAAATCATTGCATGATCTTTAGGCACTACATCGTCAGCTCTTGGATTGATGTGGTACTTGAAAAAGCACAAGATGATCCTGGGGATGCCACAGATGCTAATCTTTTCTTTCACCAGTGGGTCAATCCCTATCATATTGTTAGGGACATGATTTGTTTTCTCCTTAACTCTTGAATTAGCCATGAACCTCATAGAAATTAAAGATTCCACAACTCTGGTAACATTATTTATTCAAAGAAAATAGCAAAGAATATCTGTAGACACATTGGGAAGAGAAAGAGTGCCTACGGGGTATCATTTATTTGACTGAAGATGATTTGACCTAGTCCTATGCACATAACATGTCTTGGCAATCATGCACCTGAATGGAAAGACCATGCACTCAGTCTGTTGTGGCAGGGCTATGATAAGGCAATAACCACAGTTCGGTGTATGAAAATGGAGTTTATTGCACTTGGAAAGTGGAAAAAAGCTGAGGCTCAGGCAAACTGATGTAAGAGAGTAAAGAGAAATGGACATTATAATCTGGATCTCTGCAGAGTGAGATACTTTTGAGCATGCTGATTGGACGCAGAGTGGAGAATGAATTTTATCAGACTGATGGATGCACTGAGCACTCCATTAGGAACTTCTGGTTTCTAACACATGCTCCTAGAAAGCAGGCCAGGGCTGCTGAGGAGGTCATCTTTCTTAGAGTTGTGGTGTTAAGACCTAACAATAGAAGATTCACAGAGAAAAAATGTCTCCAACCTTATCCCATCTTCCAGTAAACTCAGCCTGCATTTCTCAATATGGAGAACTCTGTTTTCTGTTCATAGCTTTTTCCTTGGACTACAGTTTTGTGGCAAAAGTAACATATATAAAAATATATAAGTGTGTGTGTGTGTGTGTGTGTGTGTGTGTGTGTGTGTGCACGCACATGCGCTGAAATTAGTTTCTATAGATACATCATGTAAAACACATTCAACTTAGTAAAATGTATTTAAAGGTATTTTATGTATACAAATTACCTGAGCTCATAACTTTAAACTTAACTTAACTTAACTTAACTTGGTAACTTTAAGTTTTATTAAGGGTGAAAGATATTTAATAAAGGAAATTGCCCCAGACAGATCATGTGTTGTATTTATCAAGTAATTTACTAAAATGGAAAGTTAATTTTGAGAAATTTTGAAGATACTTTGTTAATAACTAGAAAATCTTAGAGCATAAGCCGTTGGTGTTCTGTTCAGAAAAATTGCCCCTGTGCCTATGTGTTCGAGGCTCCTCCCACTTTCTCTTCTACGAGTTACAGTGTGTCTGGTTTTATGTGGAGGTCTTTGATCCACTTGGACTTAAGCTTTGTACAGGGTGATAAGCATGGATCGATCTGCATTCTTCTACATGTTGACCTCCAGTTGAACCAGCAACATTTGTAGAAAATGCTATCTTTTTTCCATTGGATGGTTTTGGCTCCTTTGTCAAAGATGAAGTGACCATAGGTGTGTGGGTTTATTTGTGGGTCTTCAATTCTATTCCACTGGTCTATCTGCCTGTCTCTGTACCAATACCATGCAGTTTTTATCACTATTGCTGTAATACAGCTTGAGGTCAGGGTTGGTGATTCCCTCAGAAGTTCTTCTATTGTTGAGAATAGCTTTTGCTCTCCTGGGCTTTTTGTTATTCCAAATGAATTTGCAAATTGCTCTTTCTAACTCTATCAAGAATTGAGTTGGAATTTTGATGGGGATTGAATTGAATCTGAAGATTGCTTTCAACAAGATCACCATTTTTAGAATATTAATCTTGCCAATCCATGAGCATGGGACATCTTTCCATCTTCTGAGATCCTTTTTGATTTCTTTCTTAAGAGAGTTGAAATTCTTGTCATATAGATCTTTCACTTGCTTGGCCCAGAGCTCCCAGAGACTAGACCACCAATCAATGAGTACACATGGAGGGACCCATGACTCCAGCTTCACATGTAGCAAAGGATGACATCGTCTGGCATCAATAGCAGGAGAAGCTCTTGGTCTTATGAAGGCTCATTTCCTTAGTGTAGGGTAATGCCAGGGACTTGAAGTGGGAGTGGAAGCATCTTCATAGAATCAGGGGGAGAGGGAGGGGGAATGGGAGGATAATATTTGAAATGTAAATATATAAAATATTCAATTAAAAAAAGTAAAAATGAACTGAAAAATCTTCTATATGTTGTCCAAATATAACTTCTTTTCTGTCATTTACGGTGAGTTATAGGATTACAGTCACAGCAGTCTGACTCCCTGTGTAGAAGACTAAGATTCTATTTCTGCTTCAGAAGACACAAGTTGGGAAGATTTCACTTGAGTCCTGATCAATTAATTAACCTGGTGCTTGAAAAGAAAAGAAATTTGACTTTCCTTGTGAAACTAGAAAGCTTGTCTAGTTTGCCTAAGGCCCTGGGACACAATGTATGTAGGCCTTAGATATTTGCCTATCAGTGAAAAGAGGTAAAATAACAATGAGGTTATTTTTTAAACATTTTAACACTTTATTTAGTTAATAATGTTTATTTGTATATGTGTATGTTTGTGCATGCACATATGCGTTCTTGAGTTCAAGCATTCATACACCAATGTGTGTATTTCTTCTGACGTCAAAATGATTATAACATAGTAATCTTTATCTGGAATTAATCATCTCATAAAATTATAAGCACCAAAGTGATAGTATTCTGACATGGGAATTTGAGAGATGCTTAGATCATGGGAGCGGGGCTACCATTGTAAGGTTGGTGTCCTTGTGAAAAGGTTTCAGTAGACTTCTTTCTACCCTTCTACCATATGTGGACACCAACAAGATGCTCTCTATATAGCAGGAATCTCAAATTAACTAGTATCTTGATCTAGATGTTCCCAGAGTCTGGAAACATGAGAAAACATTGCTACTGCATATAAACTATCAGCCTAAAGTTTTCTGAGTAGCAACCTGAATAGATTAAGATCCCTACTAAAAGCATTCTCAGTGAGCCAATGCATCCTTGAGACATATGTGAGGCTTTTGGGGTTTCGTTTTCTCTGAAAATGAGCTATATTATGACAGTTTCATTTAGATTCCTGCACTTACTGATGCTTGACTAGTAGAGTAGAATATTTACAACAAGGTGAACCTCTAGTACCAAATCAAATCAGTGTGATTCCAAGAAAACCAGCAGCTTCCACAGTCTGTTCTATCAGCTTTTCTGATCACTTAAGCATCATCACCAGAAGGTTTCCTTCCTCCCATTTTATAGAAAGAGCTTGGTCTATCTGACATAGTTCAGGGAAGAGCCTGTGTCAGCCTTCTTTAAGTACTGTCCTTCTGAGAGGCCAAGGCAAAGCTGTTTCCTAGGCTTGTTATACACTCAAAATATTATACTTTGTTTTGTGACTCTGTTGTCTTAGGGGCTAAGCAATTCAACGTTCATTCCCTGTGTGTATAATACAATTCTCACTGTAGCAGTTTGTTCTCTACTTTTCTTATGTTTGCCAAGTAGCTGTGTGTCCCCAACTCCATTCAGGTCATTCAACACAAAGACTCCTTGAGGAATCAAACATTTCATGGCAATTTCTACCAAAGCTACTGTTTAAATCAAACATCAAAATATAAGTTGCAGCTTTGTTCAGGGATTCCTTTGTTCACAGAGCCTTTAAATTGGCCACGATCAAGGTCCTTACAGCTGGACAAATAGTAATGTGCTACATCTGAGGTGCCCATGGCTTCACAGTACCCTTGAGCTATCATTAAGAAAAAGCCAAGGATCTTTAAACCAAGCATCTGAACCATTTTCCCCTAAATATATAAATCTAATTACTTTATTTCATTTAAGTATAAAATAAGTGTGGAAAAGTACAATCCTTCATTTATTATTATGGTTAACTTACATTTCTAACATTGATTACTAAGTAGTTTTACTAACTGCTTTAGAAGACAAGTTCAGAAGAGAAAAATTGGGTGTATTTCATTTTATTTTTGCTTGTGCTCCTCTATAAGCTAATTTGGAACCTTTATTGGTTATTTAAAAATCAATACATTATAAAGAGAACATTGCTTTTACATTTTACTTTACAGTGTTTTGCTACGTAGAACATCTTTGCCTCAATTTATGTTAGCAGCATAATTCAAAAGCAAACCATATGCTTGGTCTGAGTACAGCAGGCTCAATAGCAACTGAACCATCTCCCATGTGATAAAGGAGAGTAGGTCAACTAGGTAGTGTCCTATTTGTTTTAGAAGAAACCATTGATAATTGTGCCCAGTTTTGGTGATTGTCAATTTGCAATATTCATTGGTGTGTGGTGGGTGTGTGCATTAACTTTTTTAAAAATATGATTTGAAATGAATGATTTTCCCTATCTCATGATTGAAACCACAGCCTGGGAGACATTCATAGCGACATATACGTACATTTGCCTCTTGCCTTTTCTAGAAGATAAAGTCAGTATTGGCTTTGCCCTTCTGCGATGTATTTCACAAGCAATGTGGATTTTAGATTTTTCTTGTTTGCCAGCCAGTGTCTGAAGTTTTGTTAGAGTGGAGATTGTAGAGTAATTTAAATTCAGCAACATGCCTGTTCTCGCAAGGGATCACATCCAAAGATATAGGCATGCCCTTAGTACACACCTTTAAGGTAAATGACCCTTGTTTCTCCAATCCCTACTAAAGAATTGCCACTCGTGTGAACACTCAAACAGGGACTTCCTGTGCCAATTTCCTCCTGGAATCAGAGGGGGTGAGCTCTGAAACTGTTACTAATTCCTGTGGAGTGAATGCTTGCCCACCTGCCATGAAGACCCTGAGTACCCCGTCCATATCTGCCCGCTGAATATGCTGGAAGGTTCTGTGAGACAGATCACAATGAATGTGCTTCCAGCACTTACCACAATGGGGCTGTGTGCCTGGATGGAATCAATGACTACTCCTGCTACGGTGTGCCTGGATACTACCAAGGCAGGCATTGTGACTTGGAAGTGGATGAATATGTTTCTGACCTCTGCATGAATGAGGCTGTATTCCTCTGTGAGGCAGACAGATACATGTGTGTCCATCCTCAAGAGTAGTATGATGTGAACTATGTGCTGGAAATTGATGTTTGTGGATCCCAGCCAGGCCTACATAGTGCCACATGTCAGTATGTAGTTGAGGCTTAATTCTGTGACTGTACACCCGGATACCTTGGCGACCACTGTGAACTCAACTTGGATGAATGCTCCAGTCAGTCAGGCCTCCATGGAGGTCTATGTGTAGATGAAGGAAACAACTCCTACTGTGACCGCACAGGTAGTGGATTCAGGAATACACTGTGAGACCTTCATGCCTCTTTGTTGGTCAAAGCCTTGTCACAATGATGTGACATGTGAAGACACTGTCTACAGCTATATTTGGCATGGCTGGCCTGGATACACAGGTGTCCTGTGTGAGATAGACATAAATGAATATAGTTGCAACTCCTGCCAATTTGGGTTGGGGTTGAAGGATGTGCCAAGCTGTTCTCAGAAAATCCATAGGGATATATTGCAGGCCTGCCTTCCTCCTTCAACTATCTTAGAGCCTCAGACTATGTTTGTATCTGTCAGCCTGGATTCACAGATAGAAGTGTAGTATAATTCTCTTCCGAGAGGATCCACCCAGCAGCTGACTGAAATAAATTTAGACAACCATAGCCAAACATGGAGCTTGGAAAGTCCTGTGGAGGACTTGGCAGAAGGATTGAGGAACAATATGGGTATAGGGAGTCTAGAAGAAGGCCATCAGAGTTGACTAACCTGTACCTTTGGGGTTTTCCAGAGACTGAACCATCAACCAAAGAATACACAGGGCCTGGATATAGGCCTCCCACACATATGTAACAGACATGCAGCTTGGTCTTTATGTAGGTCCCCCAACAATGGGAGCTGGGGCTTACTCTGAATCTGTTGCCTGCCTGTGAATCTTGTTTCGCTAACTGGTTTGCCTTGTCTGGTCTCAGTGGTAGAGTATGTGCCTGGTGCTGCAGTGACTTAAGGTGTGAGGATTGATTGGTATGAAGAGTTGAAAGAACTTTCCCTTTTCATAGATGAAGGAAGCTAGCTGAGAGGAAATTATAAGGGGAGACTGGGAGAAGAAGGGGGCTTTTATGGGAATATAAAGTGAATAAATAAATTAATTAATGGAAAAACTAGTTTGTAGAAGAAAGCAGCCATGTTTGAATATGACAACTAATTGAGGATCAGAAAAAGTGACTCATCAAAGAAAGATTTAACAGAACGAGTCAGACATAGAATATGCCTAACTTTTATGAGAACAATACAGGAAGGAGAACCTATTTAAGAGCAGTTCAGGGAGAGTCAGTCAGTTAGGAGTCAGTGTAGTGAGTGCAGTGCAGTGAAGTTGAGTTTGTTAGTGAGTTCATGCAGTTTAGTGCAGGTCAGCAGAGGCAATTGAAGCCAGAGAGTAAGGAGTCAAAAGTTTAGAACAAATTGCCAGAGTTAGTTGCTGGAGGTAGTTTGAGGATATCAGAGCAATTCAATGAAAAGCCAAGAGAAGCCAGATTGAATTAGTCAGCTTGGAGAGAAGTTTGAGCTAGACCAGCAGAGTTGAACCAGCCAGCCAGAGTTCAGAAAGAACCAGAAAGGGTGAGCTTATTCAGTAGTAAGCCACCAAGAGAACAATTATATCAGGGAAAGAAAGGATACTTTTACAGGAGAAGGTCCTTCCAATTTCTCTAGTCATAAGAAAAACTGAGCCACATCATAGTTCATCCTCTAGCATGTAACATGCTCACTGATTGACCAGGGGCAGGAATGAAGGAGGGCTAATTCATTCTTCAGAGTACCCAAAAACACTGTAACTAGGATGGAGTAGTGTTGTAACGTAAAACTCAATTGTGTTTTGAAAAGTACGTGAATTATAATCTAATGGGATTAATGGACACGAGAGTGATAATATACACATATGTTCAATATAGAATAACTTCCGTAGTGTAGAAAGCACATAGTTAATGTCTTGTGTTCCACATACGAACATATTTTAAAGTATTAAGATTTATGTAAATGTCTTCAGAATTAAAGCAGGATGACACTGCTGGCACTTCTTTCTGTGAAGCAATTTATAATTATTTGCTAAATGGCTTAATTGCATAATTAAACGTAATTAGTGTTGGTTACTTTTTCACTTAATGTGAATGCTGTTTCTAAGCACTACTGGGAAGGGCTTTAGGGTAGAGTCAGATAAGGGTTTAAGAGTAGCATCAACACTCACCAGCTGTCTAAGTGAGCCCCAGTGGGACAACTTTCTTTCTGTGTTTTTGAGAGGATGTGCAGCAGACATATCTGTGTTGAGAACCTTGCACCAAGGATGAGATCAAGGGATAATATTGTCTCTTTTATCTTCCCTCATCTGTATTAGAGGAAAACATGTATTTAAATACCTCCCATGGGGTGGAGGGTAATGAAGAGCAGGGACATCTGACTGGAACAAAGTAGAATGAGGGAATTTCACTGTTTCCTGCAGAAAAGTTGTTCTGGAAAGGTCTTAAATTGAATCTAAAGCCATGGGTCTAAACAAGCAAACAAACAAACACAAAACATGCTCAATTAGGAAATATCAATTTAAAGAAACATAGTGAATTTCCAAATTATATCACCATGTAACTTAACTGTTGGAGTATTGGAAATACAAGACAGCTGACGTAAAGGGAATCAAATGAGTTCTGACAGTCAGAATTTAGTCAAAACCCTGTGGATTTTGATTATATATTTTCCTTTACTTACTAAATAGCATGTGATGTTTTTAGATTAAAGAAATGAATGTGTTTTAATGTTTCATCAGTCTGAAATTTGCTTGTTTATTTCTCAATTTTTTACGAGTTTTTCTGGACTCTTCTAGTAAAAAATTATTTCATAGATTTAAGACAAGAGTCTGGTATAAAGGATAAATAAATATATGATTATGAAGTAAAACTTATTTTCCTAAAAATAATGGAGATGCTATTATATTTTTCATTATAAATAATTCCATAGAGTATTGCGATCAATACATGTTGCTAGGGAAACTGAATGTTTCAGTAAATAATGTATACAAATGTGTGGTTGTTTGGGTGGTAGAGCCTCAGGCATTGACTTAGAACTTCAATATCTTCCTGGTCCTGATCTACAATGGGATAACACTAAGAACTAGAAATAAAAGTGTTATAAGCTACAATATTGACATCGATACAGAAGAAAAGATGCCAACTTCAAAAGGATACATTGTTTCCACATGTCTGACAGCATAACAAGAAAGTACTATTGGGATGGGGATCTGGTGTATGGTTGCCAGTGTTTGGGAATGGTAAGGTATACATATGAAGGCAAAAATAAATGGAAGTTTGAAGGGGTGAAATCACCTATACTTAGATTTCAATGGTGGAAAGGTGGAATTTTATATGTGCTGGCACTTAGAGGAGTCTATACCAAAAGTCAATTGACTATTTGGTAATGAAATAGATATAGTATACATACATGTGGATAGAAGGAGGTGTATGAGGGGAAAATCTATACAGTGACAAAACAGATAGGAAGTCTCAGTGAGGCAATGAGAATGAATGTAAATTTCTACTATAATGTAAATACCATTTCCTGTATGCCTGGGAGTAGGTTCAGGAGCAAGATTAATACCACAATGTAATGTTGGTTTTCTTCAAGCTAGACTAAAAAACAATTCAATTGAAAGTAAATAAAATACACTGAGACCATCCTGCAAAGCACTATTCTATACTCTAACTTAAATACAGTAGAATCTCCAAGAAAGGCAGGAAAATCACAACAGAAAACAAAGCAAAAACTTACTCAATTTGTTGAAAAACCATTTATATTTCCAGAGAGAGCACTAAAGGTTAAATACAAAAACACAAAATCAACTACTGCCACAATCACTAACAACCAATGACACGGAAAAGATCTTGAAATCAATCCCTACAAAAGGAAGAAATAAGAAATTAGCAATTTATGATAAACAGCAGAGGTCAAATGTCTTAGAATTACACAGTTGTAGTGCTAAAAGGAAAAGTAAACATTTCAAATTGAGTGCAAACAAATGTATTTTCAAATACATAAAAACTGGATTTTTGCAATTTGAACTGAATTATGAAGTTGAAGATATACATGTGTTTAGGGTTTTTTTTTTATTTGCTAAAAAACTAAACAAAACACACCTCCATGAGAAAACATGGTTAAACAAGAAGAAACAAAGACATTGGAAACAGTTAATATATATATATATATATATATATATATATATATATATATTAAAAGACACTATTGACCTCAGTTTTTCTATAACTACACTATGGCTTACTTCAAATATCTTACTAGTGGTAGTAAAAGTTGTGAAGCATGAGCAGAAATAAAACATAATGCAGAGAAAAAAGAGGCAGAAGTTAAAAGCAGAAGTTACTATTTTGTTTATTTGTGTCTCATGAGATAACCCAATATTCTAAATAGACAATTAAAGATCAAAATAAATATTATCATGTCACAAAGCAATATATCAAATTATATAGTTTCATAGTAAAATAATAGCAGATAAAATAAAATATATTAAAATGGATTTAGAAAAAGCCAACAGACAAAAAAAAAACCTAATGAAATAAATATGGAGATACTAGTGAGGTGATGTATTTAAATCCAATTACATCATGGCTACAGAAATGCAGGTGGAGTTCTTAGTCAAGGGGAGAAGCTCCACAGATATTTACAAAGGCACCATTCAGCTGTCTTCAAGACATACATGTGCTGGTGGCATGAGAAAATAGTGGAATTGATACAGCCACCAATCAGTAAACTGAAGTCTAATGTTAGATGGAATATTATGTGAAAATGAAAATATATTATGATAATTCCAATGACAAATGCTTGGTGTTATGCGATGACAATTAAAGCAAGTGCACTTGGCAGAGGGAGCTTTGGAAAGCATGTGGGAAGGAGGAGAATCTCTAGCCAGAAGCACTAATGTATTTTAAGATGTATAGCGCAAGAAGTATTTTTGGTAAGCCAAGTTTAACTACATTATAGAAATCTGTTGTATAATCTAGAGATAAAAGTACATAAGTCACCAAACATTTTGATCAGCTAAAATGTGAATTGATTAAATTAAAATAAAATATAAAGAAAATGCTAAACATTTACACAGAATTTCATATACTTGCTTTCCTCTTTTTATGGTCTTTCCTCTTCATTGTCTTTACCTTACATACTTTCTCTCTCTTGTCACTCTATCTTTTATTTCTCATTCTAAACTTTGTGAAGAGCATATTTTTATTGAGGTTAACTTACATGAAATAAAGACATATATTAAGTGTCCATCATGGTATGTCCTTTTTCAGTAACGTAACTTTTGGCCCTTTAGCAGGGAAAAGTATTACCTTTTACTGTTTTTACTTTTTATTGTTATTGTTTATGTGTCAGTTTTCCCTCTACAAGGGCTTTCAGGATCTGAGATTCATAAGACACTTCTAATTTCTACAATAAAGATTTTTATGTTCTTGATAAAAATTCATAGAAATGAGTAGTTTCTGCTGTGTAATATGTAAAGAAATTTTAATCGAACAACATGGCTGCTCTGGCTAGGGATCACATCCAAAGACCTCTTAGGTCTGTGTGATCTGGCTGGAATGCAGACTTGCCCTTAGTGCACATCTTTAATCGCTCTGGTTCTAGCCAGATACACCTTTAATTCCTGTCACTAGAATGCAGATGTTTCATTCGTACACACTTTTAATCCTGAACAATTAAGGTAAAGTTAGTTAGTGGAGGGAAGCAGCCATGTTTGAAACTGATGTCTAATTGAGGGACAAACAAGTGACAAATCAGAGAAGGATTTGATAGAATGAGGCAGAGATAGCATACACCTAACTCACACTAGAATAGACAGGAAGGAGTGGCTACTTGAGAGCATCAGTGCATAGTGAGGCAATGTGAAGCGCAGTTCAGTTGAGTTCAGGTAATGCAGAGGAGTTCAGTTGAGTTCAGTTCAAGTGTAGTTTGGCTCAGTTCAGTTGAAGGCAGTTGATACCAGTTAAGTTCCTGCAGTTCTGTTCAGTTTCTTTCAGTTCTGTTCAAGCAGAGCAATCTAGTGAGAAGCCAAGAGAAGCCAGTTGTTTTTTTTTTTTTGTTTTTTTGTTTTTTTGTTTTTTTTTTATTAACTTGAGTATTTCTTATATCCATTTGGAAGTGTTTTCCCTTTCCGGGCTTTCCGGGCAAAATCCCCTAATCCCTCCCCTCCCCTTCTTTATGGGGGTTCCCCTCCCCATCCTCCCCCCATTGCCGCCCTCCCCACAACAATCTAGTTCACTGGGGGTTCAGAGAAGCCAGTTTTAATTAGTCAGCATGGAGAGGAGGTTGAGATAAAACAGCTGAGTTAACAAGCCAGCCAGAGTTCAGAACAAATGAAAAAGAGTGAACTTATTGAACAGTAAACCTCCAAGATGACAAATATATCTGGCAGAAAAATGTTTTATGACCTTGAGCACTTCTATTCAAAGCATCTAATATGTGGACAGGACAACTTTACCTTGTGGTTTCACATATTTGGTTTAGTTTTGCTTACACCATGCTTAGTTTCTTCTCATAGAAGAGGTGGATGTTCTTTAGAGTATGTTTTTATTGCACCTTCCCTACAATAATATAGTATAGCTTTGGTTAGATACTTTTGTGAAAAAAGAAAAAGAGAGTAATGACTCAAGAGTAGCAAAAGAAGCTGATCTGTAAAGGGTCTGCTGATTGGCTCATGCACGGGAATAGGTAAGGAGGTAACCATGGGAAATTTTGGTCCTTTAGCAGGGAAAAGCATTACCTTTTAGTATTTTTACTTTTTATTTTATTGTTTATGTGCCAGTTTTTCCTCTACTAGGGCATTCCTAAGATTCATAAGACAATTAGCAATTATTTTCCAAAATTTTATTTTGCATTTCTCTAAGCATTCTTGCTGCTAGGTATTTTGTGAAAGCCAAGGGAAATGTCGAACTATAATTGGTAGCCATTTTAAATTCAATTTTGCCAGAAAATGGCTTCTAATAACGAAAATCAGAGGGTCAAATTCATCTTTGCTCAGTGCACACTTCTGACAAAAGAATACTGTTGTTTGAGATTTCAGACCTCTGAAATCACAAGCCTTTTGAAGTCACACTCTCCCCAAGCATTCTTCCCTGTTATAGAATATAGGTACAATATAGGTAATTCACATAATTGCATTTTATTCTTCATTGACATAAGTAAATGGAAAAAGTATAAGTGCTAACAAATTCTTGGTTAATTTTCTTAAAATTAGTAATTTTATTCACTACCCCTTCTGAATTTTAACAAGTTCAAAATAGAAATTTATTAATTCTTTCATTTATTTTGTATTATTATGGTTTATGTTTTTTGAGATATTTTTCAAAAGCAAGAGCACATCATAAAGACAGCAATTTTCAGGAGTTGATTTGCATATTTAATTTTATTTAAGTAAAATTAAAGAGAATGTTTTATTCCTTGAGATATATAAGTTGATTATTAAGTTCATATAAAAAACATGCAAGGAAGTGACTGTAGGGATAAGCACCTTTAAAAAGTTCAACACGTTGGAGGACTGGCTCAATATTAAATTTATATTAAAATGGATACATAAGTACAGGTTGTTGTAGTTATGCATGAGTAAATGAAACAGTAGAATTCATAATATTTAGAAAAATGATTTGGGAATATTGCAAAATCAGCACTAGATAAAGCTTTTGTAAATCTGGAGAAAGATGTTTTTGTTTTTGTTTTTGTTTTCATTAATGATACTTGGGGCTGGAGAGAAAGCACATAAAATACAGCACTTGCTGCTCTTGCAGAGGACCCAGGTGCTTTTCTCAGCATGACAGCTCACATCTACTGTAACTGCAGTGTCCAGGGGTTCTATCATCTACTTTGGCCTCCCTGAGCTCCTGCATACATACAGTATACATAAACTCATTCAGGTTTAGACATATACTTAAAAAATGTAAAAAGCAAAAAATAATTGTTTAAAAACTGAGTGGTGAATAGGGATTTCTGATTTCTTTGGAGACTCAGCTGGTCTTTGCTTGCTGGGACTTTGTAGAGAGAAAATTACCAAGGAACCTTTCCTGGTATCCCAGCTGCTTCTAGACACTTCCGCTGGCTCATGCAAACCCAGCAGAGACTGATTCTGGATGGAGCCTCTGCTACTGATTCGTGTTTGGTGTTGCCAATTGTACTGGACTGACTTCTGATTTGTGTTTGATGTTTTAGATTAGACTGCTGATGTCCTGACAATGAAGATTGGAATGGCCCCAAAGAAAAAGGTCCACACTGCTTTGTTCTACTAACCATCTTTTTCCTTTACCTTTAGTCAGAGGGATAGAAGGGAGGTTGCATCATTTGTGAGCCCTTATTAAAGTAGGTTTTGAAAAATGGAAGCTTGCAGAGTGGTAGTGAGATAAGTTAGAAAGAAGTTCAGTGTGGGGCAAAGACTGTAATGCACTGTGACACTTAAGTGATTCTCCACCACTCATTTGTTCAACTGGAGGTCAGCATGTAGAAGAATGCAAATCCATCCATTCTTATTGCCCCGTACAAAGCTTAAGTCCAAGTGGATCAAGGACCTCCACAACAAACCAGATACACTAAACCTAATAGATGAAAAAGTGGGGAAGAATCTCGGACACATGGGCACTGGAGAAAATTTCCTGAAGAAAACACCAATGACTTATGCTCTAAGACCAAGAATCAACAAATGGGATCACATGAAGCTACAAAGCTTCTGTAAGGCAAAGGACACTGTGGTTAGGACAAAACGGCAACCAACAGATTGAGAAAAGATCTTTACCAATCCTACAACTGATAGAGGGCTTATATCCAAAATATACAAAGAACTCAAGAAGTTATACCGTAGGGAGACAAATAACCTTTTTAAAAAATGGAGTTCAGAGCTAAACAAAGAATTCACAGCTGAGGAATGCCGAATGGCTGAGAAACACCTAAAGAAATGTTCAACATCGTTAGTCATAAGGGAAATGCAAATCAAAACAACCCTGAGATTTCACCTCACACCAGTGAGAATGGCTAAAATAAAAAACTCAGGGGACAGCAGATGCTGGCGAGGATGTGGAGAAAGAGGAACACTCCTCCATTGTTGGTGGGATTGCAGACTGGTACAACCATTCTGGAAATCAGTCTGGAGGTTCCTCAGAAAATTGGACATTGTACTATTTGAGGACCCAGCTATACCTCTCTTGGGCATATACCCAAAAGATGCTCCAACATACAACAAAGCCACATGCTCCACTATGTTCATAGCAGCCTTATTTATAATAGCCAAAAGCTGGAAAGAACCCAGATGCCCTTCAACGGAG